>NW_025334220.1:0-180579 GCF_014858855.1 Bufo gargarizans | reverse complement strand
CGCACGTTTCAATTTTTCGTAAGCGCTCTCCATCCGTTCAGTACCTCTCCTAGGAAATCCAGGACAATCCCACCGCTGCCATCCAAATGTTACAGTTACTCCCCGGCTAGCTGGGAGCTGGACCGCTTGGATAGTCTGGATCTCTGTTTAGGGAGAGAGAGAGGAGCCGCTTTGTCGCGATATCCAGAAGGATCCTGTAAATGTAGAACAATCCCGGTAATGATCTTTCAGCTAGGATAATCCTTCCCCCCTCCACAAACGAGTCGAGGCTGCGATTTGAAGGTTAAGCAAGACTGATGTTTATTGACCCGGGGCCTCCTTTTATGCCATCCTGCCCTGGGAAGGGCTACATTTACATGATTACCACAATACACAATTACATGTCTGGGACAGCCCCCACGTCTCCTCCCCTCAGATAAGCCTTTAACATAATCAACCCACACACAATGTTACCCAAGTTCTGGATGTACCCCAAAACCAGGGGGTACATCTTTACATTCGGTATCCTCAGACAGTCCTGGTGTAGGGGAACAACATATCCAAAATCCGGCTCCGTCGGTCCAAGGGTTCGGGAGTTACGGGTCCCTGAAGTCCTGACCGACCGCACACAGTGTAATTAACAGTTTTGTAACAGTGTAACTAACAGTTTTGTAACAGAACCCATGCAGGTTGGCATGACCCGAGGGAATCTTCGCCGCAGACGTGGAGAATGCTTTTACTGTGGAGATCCTGACCATTGGATCAACCAGTGTCCTAAGAAGGTCCTCTCTGTCAAGTCTCCTAAGGCAAGGACCTAAAGACCAGGTACACCCTGATTTTCCTAAATTTAAGCTTTTGGTACCCATTACGATTTCTCTGGGAGTAGATAAATGGCCGGGTAAGGCCTTTATCGATTCTGGCTCAGCGGCCAGCTTTATTGACTCTGAGTATGCTGTAAGATTGGGTATTGCAATGTTTGCTTTACCAACTCCTATCCATGTCATGGCTATTGATGCTACTCCTCTTATTGGTGGTAAGGTGAGCTCATGTACCTCAGAGATTTCTCTAACCGTGGGTGTGTGTCACTCAGAGAGATGTTCCCTTTTTGTCCTGAAGAACCTACCGGCTAAGGTGGTATTAGGGTTGCCTTGGCTCCGACTACATAACCCCACTATAGATTGGTCCAATGGGGAGTTGGTGAGATGGGGTCCTAAGTGTGACTCGTGCTTGTCCGTGGTACAGGCTGGGGTCTCAGTGAAGTCAGATACTTTACCCACTGTTGTTAGGGAGTATTCTGATGTCTTCTTATCACCAACCCCGGAGGTTCTACCCCCCCATAGACCTTATGATTGTACTATAGAGCTAGTAGAGGGGGCCAAGTTTCCTAAGGGGCGAATTTATAATCTTTCTAAGCCCGAACGCAAGGCCATGGAATATTATATTAAGGAGAGCCTTAGTAAAGGGCATATTAGACCTTCTGTCTCTCCTATGGGGGCGGGGTTTTTCTTCGTTAAGAAAAAAGATGGTGGTCTTAGGCCATGTATCGATTACCGGAGATTAAATAAAATCACTGTCCAGAATAGATACTCCCTCCCATTGATTCCGGATTTATTTAACCAGGTTCTGGGGGCAACCTGGTTTTCCAAAATTGACCTGAAAGTGGCATACACTCTAATCCGAATCAAGGAGGGAGACGAATGGAAGACGGCGTTCAATACTCCGGCAGGACCCTTTGAAGATCAGGTGATGCCTTTTGGACTCAGCAATGCCCCAGCTGTGTTCCAAAACTTCATGAACGACATTCTTAGGGAGTTCTTAGGTAAATTTGTTATTGTCTATCTTGACGACATTTTGATATTCTCTCCTGACTTCGAATCCCATGTGTCTCATGTTAAACAAGTATTAGAGGTGTTGAGGGAGAATCAGCTATCCGCTAAGCAAGAGAAATGTGTCTTTGGTGTACAGGAGATTCTGTTTCTAGGGCATGTTCTGATTCCTCATGCCTTCAAGATGGATCCTGGTAAGGTGCTAGCAATTAAGGAATGGGTAAGACCTTCATCCTTAAAGGCGTTACAACGATTCTTAGGTTTCGCCAATTATTATCGTAAATTTATTATGAATTTTTCCATAATTGCTAAACCGTTGACCGACCTTACTAAGAAAGGGGTGGATTTGGAGAATTGGTCTATTGAGGCCATTTCTTCATTTGAAAAATTAAAAAAGGCATTCAGTGGCGCTCCCATTCTGATCCAGCCTGATCAGGAGAGACCTTTTATTGTGGAGGTGGATGCGTCCGAGGACGGCGCAGAAGCAGTCCTTTCACAAGGTCCTGCTAGCCTCACTAACCTGAGACCATGTGCCTTCTTCTACAGGAAATTCTCTCCCACGGAGAGAAACTATGACATAGGGAATAGGGAGCTGCTGGCCATTAAATGGGCATTTGAGGAGTGGAGGCATTTTTTGGAGGGGGCAAGGCATTGTGTAACTGTTGTCACTGACCATAAAAACCTTATGTTTCTCGAGTCTGCTAAGAGGTTGAATCCCCGTCAAGCCAGATGGGCTCTGTTTTTTACTCGTTTTGATTTTTCCATTACGTTCAGGCCGGGAAGTAAAAATGTGAAGGCGGACGCATTATCTCGGAGCTTCCATGCTTTTCAACCTACTGAGGTACCACCTGAATCCATCCTCCCAGCAAAAATCTTCATAGCAGCTCTAACCCAGGATATCTTGGCTCGCATTAGGTCTGAACAACATCTGGCACCGGTATCCACCCCAACAGATAAGTTGTTTGTTCCCGTACAATTTCGTCTCCAGCTGTTGGGTGAGTGTCACGATTCTGCCTTTTGTGGACATCCGGGTGTTGAGGGCACTAAGGATCTGGTTTTTAGATCTTATTGGTGGCCCACTCTAACTAGGGATGTCAAGTCCTACGTGTCAGCCTGTGAGGTTTGTGCCAGGTTCAAGACACCTAGGACTCGCCAGGCTGGTAACCTACGTCCCCCACCCATTCTCAGTAGACCCTGGTCCCATATCTCAATGGACTTTATAACTGACCTACCGCCGGCGGAGGGTAAGACTGTAGTTTGGGTAGTGGTCGATAGGTTTAGCAAGATGGTCCATTTCATTCCCCTGGCTAAACTTCCGAATGCCAAAACCCTGGCGTCTATTTTTTTTAAAGAAATTGTTTGATTGCATGGTATCCCAGAAAATATTGTTTCTGACAGGGGTGTGCAGTTTGTGTCCAAATTCTGGAGGGCCTTCTGTAAAAAATGTCAAATTTCATTGTCTTTTTCCTCTGTCTACCACCCTGAGAGTAATGGGCAGACTGAACGCCTTAATCAGTCTGTGGAACAATTCTTGAGGTTGTATGTTGCTGATGACCAGCAATTATGGGTGAAATTTCTTCCATTGGCTGAATTTGCTTTGAATAACCATGTCAATTCTTCTGCTGGGGTTTCACCTTTCTTTTGTAACCATGGTTTCCATCCCCGTTTTCATTCTGGGTCATCCGTCTCCTCCTCTAACCCTGAGGCGGATAGGCTCTCCTCTGAACTGTGCACAGTTTGGGCCCGGGTTCAATCGAACTTAGAAAAGGCTCAAAGTTCTCAGAAACTCAAGGCCGATAGGAGACGTTCCAGGGGGGTGGTATTTTTCAGATTGGGGATAAGGTATGGTTGTCCTCCAAGAATCTCTCTCTTAAGGTAGATTCTAAAAAGTTTGCTCCTCGTTTTATTGGACCATATAAGATCACAGAGGTGATTAACCCGGTATCATTTAGGTTGGAACTGCCCGAGTCATTACACATTCATAATGTGTTCCATAAATCTCTACTTAAAAAATATGTTGAACCGGTAGTACCATCGAAAGCCTCGCCTCCACCG
Source organism: Bufo gargarizans (assembly GCF_014858855.1). NCBI lineage: Eukaryota > Metazoa > Chordata > Amphibia > Anura > Bufonidae > Bufo > Bufo gargarizans. The sequence goes on along the minus strand of NW_025334220.1, from coordinate 176,719 downwards.
GTTCTTGTTAATGATGCTGTCGAGTATGTGGTGTCTAAAATAGTGGATGTCAGGAAGGTGCGTAATTCCTTGCAGTACCTGATTCACTGGAAGGGGTATGGACCTGAGGAGAGATCTTGGGTACCTGCCAGGGAGGTTCATGCGCTTAGACTTGTTCGAAAATTTCATTTAGAACACCCTGAAAGGCCATCGCCTGAAGTCTTGGGTCCAGTGGCCCCTCGTAAAAGGGGGGGGTACTGTAACGGTTCCGAAGGTGCACTCGGGTCTCCCATTAGCCGCAGACCTGCTGCTTAGCTTCAGGAGCGAGGATCTGTGCTTGACCTCGTTCCCAGGGCGGCTTTGCTAGCTGGGAGGTTCCCTGCTCCTAAGTCTGCCTTGAGCGCCGAGCTGATCACTCGGTGCTCGACTGGTTGGTCTGTTGGTCATGTGACGCTGGCCACGTCACATGACCCTCACTCCCCACTATAAATACAGGCAGCCTGCTGGCCACAGGTTGCCTGTTAATTTTAGGTTCCATCTGTGATGTTGTATTTTCTGGCGTACTTACCACCTGCTGTTTCCTGACGATCCTCTGCCTGCTTCTTGTGTACTTTGCTGCTCTCCTGGTATTCTGACCCCGGCCTCCTCCTGACGATCCTCTGCTTACTCCTTTGGTACTTCCCGACTTTCCTGGTATTTATGACCCCGGCTTCTCCTGACTATTCTCTGCTTGCTCCATTTGTACTTTGTAGCTTTCCTGGTATTGACTCGGTCCGTTCACGTTCTGTTGTTTGTCTGTCTGTCATCCCTGCACTTAGTTCAAGCTAGGGATTGCCGTCCAGTTGTCCCCTGTCATTAGGACTCGCGAGGCAAGTAGGCAGGGCCAGGGGTAAGGGTGGAGCGCAGTGGTCACTTCCCTCCCCCCTGTGTGTGTGTGTACACGACCGTTACACTTGGTCAAGGTTCCTGCTCTCTGGATGTAGGAGAGGTTCCCCCACTGGAAGCTGAAGCCCGGTCTTGGGTCCAGCGTGGGTGGAGGACGGTGAGACCCCAACCAAGCTGCGGTGGTTCGTGGGGTCTGCAGTGCGTACGGTGTCAGGTGGAGTGCTTGGAGTCCTCGGAAAGCACTAGGAGCATCTATCGACGGAGGTACCCGGTCGGGGTGCCAGGCGTTCCGTTACAATGTTGTGTATGGAAATGTGTTTTTGTCTGGAATACCTGCTGTGCCATTACAATTGAGTATCATTGAAGCTGTAATGTAAGTCTTTGAGAGACGGGAGCTGAAACATTGTATCTGTTTGTGTTGAGTTTCTCCACTCCACCCCTCCCACTAGAAGGTTCCAGTCTAGCAAAAACTGTGTATAACGAGAGCAGTCAGAGCCCCTACTGTGCTGCAGTTAGGGACCAGTGCTTGGAGGGAAGACTCTGCCAGACTACTGAGTGACCAGAAGAAGACGCTGAGATGGGGACGCTGAGCCACAGACCCAGCCTTGGACCAGGGTACCAGCCTTCTGAGAGAGAGAGAGGGACAGCTAGCTCAGGCCTTTCCTCAGCATCAAACTCTTCTTCTGCCAGGGAGGAGACTGGAGAAGCCATCCCTATGCCTTGACTCAGGGAGGAGGCTGGAGAAGCCAGCCCTATGCCTCGTCTCAGGCAGGAGACTGGAGAAGCCACCCCTATGCCTCGTCTCGGGGAGGAGACTGGAGAAGCCAGCCCAATGCCTCATCTCAAGGAGGAGACTGGAGAAGCCAGCCCTATGCCTCATCCTAGGGAGGAGACTGGAGAAGCCAGCCCTATGCCTCGTCCTAGGGAGGAGATTGGAGAAGCCAGCCCTATGCCTCATCCTAGGGAGGAGACTGGAGAAGCCACCCCTATGCCTCGTCTCAGGGAGGAGACTGGAGAAGCCAGCCCAATGCCTCATCTCAAGGAGGAGACTGGAGAAGCCAGCCCTATGCCTCATCCTAGGGAGGAGACTGGAGAAGCCAGCCCTATGCCTCATCCTAGGGAGGAGATTGGAGAAGCCAGCCCTATGCCTGGTCCTAGGGAGGAGACTGGAGAAGCCAGCCCTATGCCTGGTCCTAGGGAGGAGACTGGAGAAGCCAGCCCTATGCCTCGTCCTAGGGAGGAGACTGGATAAGCCAGCCCAATGCCTCGCCTGTATTGTTTTGCACCTGAATCCCTCCAGTAAAGAAGCCCCCTGGTTTACTGCAGACCCTGACTTTCTGAACTTATTTTCTATTGGGGTGCACCACACCTTACCATTCTTTCTGGAAAGCAGCAACACCTGGTGACATCTCAGCGGTGTCCGGGGGACCCAGCGTAGCGTTGGGGCCACCCCAAACCCGGCCACTGCAGTAACAGTAGTCGCTGAGCAGTTCCCCAAAGTAACCTTCAGAAGCTGGCAGCTTAGGCGTGTACAGACCAAGACAGACCAGATAGTGGATGGGACTGACACAATAAGAACAGGGTAAGGGTCGTTCCACCAAACTCCAGGATCACTCCTGTCTGGTAAGCCCCATACATCCCAGATAGAATGGAAGAGGTCCAGCTTGTCTTGCAGTAGGGCGATCATATACTCCGTAGTTCTGATGTCAGCAATAGTTCTGATGTCAGCAACCCTAGAGTATAAATCTGAAATTGTCGGGGGGTCAACACGTTTCCAGAACCGGGCAATAAGGCAACGCGATTCTGTAAGTACTTGTATTGCCGATTTACACAAGTGTTTTCTAACTGGGACAGTCGTGATGTTCAGCAGGTATGGTAGTGGGTTGAGGGGTAAATTGCAGCCCAGCAGGTCTCGGAGGAGAGTGCTAACAGCACCCCAAAAGGATGAATGAAATGACAATCCCAAAAAATGTGAGGTAGAGTCCCCGGATAAGCCTCACACCTCCAACACATCGCCGAAACTGCCGAATTCATCCCATGGAGGCGGTCTGGAGTATGATACCATTGGATAAGTATCTTCTGTTCATTCTCGTACAGGAGTACAGACCAGGAAGGTTTTGCCGACCTCCTTCATATAGGACGACAGATGGTATCGGGGATCATCCTCCTCAAATATTCCTCCCATTTAACCGCATACGTGTGTCTAGGGATCAGAGTAGGGTCCGGGACCAAAAGTACGCTGTGATGTCTGACATCAGCCCCTTGGTGGATAGTCCCCTCTTGCAGATGTTCAAACATCATCGGGAGATAAAATAGTCAGAGCAAAAATGTTTAAGTTGGACATAAAAGTAGTTTGACGAGGAAAGGAGATCGTACTTTGAGTGGAGTGCAGAGAAGGACAGTAACTCTCTCGAGAATAGATCAACCATATCCGCAAAATGAAAAACACCCTTCTGGAACCAAGCCCTAGTAGGAGCCGAAGTGAGGCCATCTGGTAGAAGGAGGTGATATAAGAAGGATGTCATGGACGAGTGTCATGAATCCAGGGGGAATTTGCTGCTGCAGACCTGCCAGATAGACCTAGTGAGTGCCATGGGACCTAAGAGGCATCCAGGGTTAGTTGGGCTATGAGGTTTCCCCCAGAAAAGGGAGTTCGGGTGGATAGGTGCCATCCAAAGTCTTTCAATCTGCATCCTTATAGAGTATGCATGGAGGGATGCCCAGGCTGTCACACCACATAGCTGGGCTGCCCAGTAATATTTAATAAGATCAGGAACCCCTAGTCAACCCTGGGACTTGTCCGCCAACAATACTGACTGGGGTATTCTATGCCGCTTATTGGCCTAAATGAATTGGAGCAACCAAGCTTGTAGCATCTTAAGGTGTCAGAGGAACGGAGACATGTAGAGTCTTAAAAATATACAGGGGGGATCGGCATATTCACTGCTGTGATGCGACCTAATAAAGATAATGGGAGTGTAGTCCATCTGTCAAGAAGATCCCCAACTTCCCTATATATGGCAGGAAAGTATGTCGGTATAAGGTAGCATACTAAGGGGTTAAATGGACACCCAGGTACTTAAGGGAGTCCCGTTTCCAGTTAGATGGAAAGTTAGTCTGGAGTGCACTAAGAGTGTCCTGGGGAATATTGAGGGGTAAGGCCTCAGTCTTATTAGTGTTGACCTTAAAACCTGAGAGTGTCCCAAAGTCATGTAAGTCTACTTTCACACTGGCGTTTTGGATTTCCGTTTCTGAGATCCGTTCAGGGCTCTCACAAGCGTCCAAAACAGATCAGTTTTTGCCCTAATGCATTCTGAATGGAAAAGGATCCGCTCAGAATGCATCAGTTTACCTCCGTTCCGTCTCTGTTCCGCTCTGGAGGCTGCTTGCAGTGTTTTGGTGTCCGTCTGATGAAACTGAGCCAAATGGATCCGTCCTGGCACACAATGTAAGTCAATAGGGACGGATCCGTTTTCATTGGCACAATCTGGCACAATAGAAAACGGATCCGTCCTCCATTAACTTTAACATAGCCAAGACGGATCTGTCTTGAACACCATTGAAAGATAATACAAACGGATCCGTTCTGAACGAATGCAGATGGTTCTTTTATCTGAACAGATCCGTCCATGATGGATCCGCACAATACGTGAGTGTGAAAGTAGCCTAAGATGGAGTGGAGATTGGGAAGAGATGTGGGGCCTGATCAATGTACAAACCGGATTCCCAAAAAGTTGGGACACTAAACAAATTGTGACTAAAACCTGAATGCAATGATGTGGAGATGGCAAATGTCAGTATGTTACTTGTAATAGAACGTAGATGACAGATCAAACGTTTAATCCGAGTAAATGGATCATTTTAAAGGAAAAATACGTTGATTCAAATTTTCACGGTGTCAACAAATCACAAAAAAGTTTGGACAAGTAGCAATAAGAGGCTGGAAAAAGTAAATTTGAGCATAACGAAGAGCTGGAAGACCAATTACCACTAATTAGGTCAATTGGCAACATGATTGGGTATAAAAAGAGCTTCTCAGAGCGGCCGTGTCTCTCAGAAGCCAAGATGGGTAGAGGATCACCAATTCCCACAATGTTGTGCAGAAAGATAGTGGAGCAATATCAGAAAGGTGTTACCCAGCGAAACATTGCAAAGACTTTGCATCTATCATCATCAACTGTGCAGAACATCATCCGAAGATTCAGAGAATCTGGAACAATCTCTGTGCGTAAGGGTCAAGGCCGTAAAACCATACTGGATGCCCGTGATCTCCGAGCCCTTAAACGACACTGCACCACAAACAGGAATGCTACTGTAAAGGAAATCCCAGAATGGGCTCAGGAATACTTCCAGAAACCATTGTCAGTGACCACAATCCACCGCGCCATCCGCCGCTGCCAGCTGAAACTCTACAGGGCAAAGAAGAAGCCATTTCTAAGCAAGATCCACAAGCTCAGGCGTTTTCACTGGGCCGGGATTATTTACAATGGAGTGTGGCAAAATGGAAGACTGTTCTGTGGTCAGACGAGTCACGATCCGAAGTTCTTTTAGGAAATCTGGGACGCCATGTCATCCGGACCAAAGAGGACAAGGACAACCCAAGTTGTTATCAACGCTCAGTTCAGAAGCCTGCATCTCTGATGGTATGGGGTGGCATGAGTGCGTGTGGCATGGGCAGCTTGCATTTCTGGAAAGGCACCATCAATGCAGAAAAATATATTCAGGTTCTAGAACAACATCTGCTCCCATCCAGACGTCATCTCTTTCAGGGAAGACCCTGCATTTTTCAACAAGATAATGCCAGACCACATTCTGCATCAATCACAACATCATTGCTGCGTAGGAGAAGGATCCGGGGACTGAAATGGCCAGTCTGCAGTCCAGATCTTTCACCTATAGAGAACATTTGGCGCATCATAAAGAGGAAGGTGCAACAAAGAAGGCCCAAGACGATGGAACAGTTAGAGGCCTGTATTAGACAAGAATGGGAGAGCATTCCTATTTCTAAACCTGAGAAACTGGTCTCCTCGGTCCCCAGACGTCTGCTGAGTGTTGTAAGAAGAAGGGGAGATGCCACACAGTGGGGAAAATGGCCTTGTCCCAACTTTTTGGGGATTTGTTGACACCATGAAATTCTGATTCAACATATTTTTCCCTTAAAATGGTACATTTTCTCAGTTTAAACTTTTGTTCCGTGATTTATGTTCTATTCTGAATAAAATATTAGAAGTTGGCACCTCCACATCATTGCATTCAGTATTTATTCACAATTTGTATAGTGTCCCAACCTTTTTTGGAATCCGGTTTGTAAGAAGAACATCATCCGCAAGCACCATGAAGCCCTGGACATCAGGAATCAATCTAATTGTCGCTGCTAGGGGTTCAATGCACAATGCAAACAAAAGTGGGGACAAGGGAAATCCTTGCCTCGTGCCATTTTTAATGGGTATGAGGAAGTTTGACCATGGCTACAGGAGAGGAATACAAGCCACGTATGGCCTGAAGAAATGGACCAGTAAATCCATAAGCTTTCAAAACAGCAAACATAAATGGCCAGCTTAGATGGTCGAATGCCTTTTCAGCATCTAGACTAAGCAACAAGGCCTTTCCCGAACAATGGACTACATCTATTAAATCAATGTTCTGTCTAGTGTTGTATCCCCCTTGTCTACACAGTACAAACCCAACCTGATCTTTGTGGATTAGAGCAGAAAGGTAAGAGTTCATTTGAGTCGCTAGTATTTTCATAAAAATGTTGAGATCGAAGTTTTGGGATCAGTGTGAGGTATGAATAGGACATAAGGTGGGCACCAATTCCCCAGCCAAAAAGGAGTTAAAGAGGGTCACCATGTGAGGTAGTAGCTCCAATTTAGGGGCCTTATAGTATAGGTAGGGAAACCCATCAGGCCCTGGAGATTTAGCCTCAGGCAAATGGGTTATAACCTCCTCATGAGTAATCGGTCCGTAAAGTGTACTTACTGCATCAGCCAGCAGAGTGGGAAATTTATAGGACTTAACATACGTCTGCAATAGGCGTTCCCTGGATTCCTCACTCTCTGGAAGACCACTAGGTAGATTATAGAGTTTGGAATAAGAGGAAAATCGCACTGCTATACTCCGGGGGTCGTAAAGCACACGGCCTTCCTCTCCTTTAATGGCGGATGGGCTAGTTTGCATAGGGCGATCTCAGAGCTGTTTGGCAAGAAGAGAACGTGGTTGTTACCCCAGATATAATACCTCTGCCGTGTGTAGAGTAGGCGTTTGTCTACCCTGCTTATGGCAATCTTATTAAGTTGGGCTCGGAAATCCAAAATACCCTTAAGGGTGTGATGGAAAGGATGGGCAGCCATCAGCTCTTCTAGTCTTTTCAGGTGTTTACCCAAGTCCCTCGTGGTGGTTTCTAAGTCTTTCTTAAGTCTGGTGCCCATACCAATGCAAAGTCCCCTCATCACTGCTTTGTGTGCCTCCCATAAACACCTAAAATCCGAAACTGACCCCCATTGAATTCAAAATAGGCCTGTAGATGGGAGCGCAATTCTTCTCTGAGCAAAGACCTTTTGAGAAGAGTATTGTTAAGACGCCAGTGACATTGACGAGTCTGTCCAACATTGAGGTCTAGAATGACTTCCACTGGGGCATGGTCAGACCACGTGATTGGACCCAGAGTGGCTTCCTGCAATACTCTTAAAACGGGTATAGTCCCAAAAAAGTAGTCAATCCTAGTGTGGGTTCCGTGTGGAGTGGAGTACAAGGAGTAGGAGCTGTCAGTAGGATGGGTGACTCGTCACAGATTATAGAGGGAATGTCTAATTAATTTACAAAAATCTCTAGAGCCCCCTATCACATCTGGATCAGGAGCATCCAGGCAGATCTAGTCTATCTATTGAGTCAGAAAACATTAAAGTCCCCCCCATATCAACCAGCGATTCAGAACCACGAAAGATCTTTCGGAACACTCTATTCAGAAAGTGTATCTAGGAAGTGTTAGGGGCATGCAAGTTACAGAGGATGATGTGTTATCCCGGCAGAGAGCCCTGTAAGGGAACATACCTCCCCTGGTGATCTAACTCGGAAGAATCTATCCTGATAGGACAACAAGTGGAAAGCAATATCGCTACCCCGGCCTTGTAACGGGAGTGTGTGGCAAATTAGTCTGTGGGGTAATGTGCTGCAAATCAGAAGGATTGTCATCATTGAAGTTTGTCTCTTGTATTAAAACCACCTCTGCTTTGAGGGTCTTCAACTTCGAGAGCAAAAGTCTCCTTTTGATGTTGGAGTTGAGCCCTTTGACATTCAAGGTAGCACACTTAACCACGGTGAATGAAATCTTGAGCCTTGGCAAAATGGAAGGCAGATATTCTGGGGCTAGAAGATAGACATGAGAAGGAGTTGGTGTATAACTGGTGGAATAGTCATCTGTACTAGGGACCAGCCGATTCAGGTCAAATGGCAACACCCTATGTACCTGAACCCAGTCAGACTAGAGCGCATGTGCAGACTTGATAGTCCCAAATGCACTAGGTGTGATGGAGATAGAGGTAGTTTGATCTATATGATCTGGAATTGCCCAGTTATTGTGGTGTATTGGTCAGCGATTCATGAGTTCTTAAACCTGAAGCTAGGATTACCGGTGGTCTGTTCCCCAAAAGACAGCCTGCTAGGACTGGTTAATGACTTACTTCGAACCAAATATTCTAGGATGCTGTACCAAATTCTAATGTTCTATACTAGGAAGTCCATTCTGTTAAACTGAAAGCCCCCCAAAGCCCCCGGTGTCCAACATTGGATGCAACCTTTAGAAGTGGCTTAGCCGATATATAGACTGACCTTAGCTAGGGGAATTCCAGAGAGGTTTCATATGGGGCCCCTGGTTGGCTGCTCGGACATCAGTAGCCTCGATGGAGTTGGGAGAACCTGTGGCGCTGTGGAAGGTGTATATAAGTGAGTGTGCGATCATTAGATCTATGGTGTAAACAGGCAACAGCCATCATATTGACTTTCAATTATACTACTGATTTACTTTTTGGGAGAAACTTCTTGTACAAAGTTCTGTTGCCGCATTTTACCAGTCTGTGCGATTCTGGTTCTGAGAACAGTTTTGAATGTTTCTCTTTCAAAATTATAAATAAAGACTAAGGGCTCCTCTTTCACATCTGCGTTATTGTCTTCCGGCATGGAGTTCCGTCGTCGTGGCTCTATGCCGGAAGAATCCTGATCAGTTTTATCCTAATGCTTTCTGAATGGAGTGAAATCCGTTCAGGATGCATCAGGACGTCTTCAGTTCCGGAACGGAACGTTTTTTGGCCGGAGAAAATACCGCAGCATGCTGCGCTTTTTGCTCCGGCCAAAAATCCTGAAGACTTGCCGCAAGGCCGGATCCGGAATGAATGCCCACTGTAAGGCATTGATCCGGATCCGGCCTTAAGCTAAACGTCGTTTCGGCGCATTGCCGGATCCGACGTTTAGCTTTTTTAGAATGGTTACCATGGCTGCCGGGACGCTAAAGTCCTGGCAGCCATGGTAAAGTGTAGCGGGGAGCGGGGGAGCGGTATACTTACCATCCGTGCGGCTCCCGGGGCGCTTCAGAGTGACGTCAGGGCCCCCCACGCGCATGGATCACGTGATCGCATGGCACGTCATCCATGCGCATGGGGCGCTCTGACGTCACTCTGGAGCCCCCCGGGAGCCGCGTGGACGGTAAGTATACCGCTCCCCCGCTCCTACTATGGCAACCAGGACTTTAATAGTCCTGGCTGCCATAGTAACACTGAACGCATTTTGAAGACGGCTCCATCTTCAAATGCTTTCAGTACACTTGCGTTTTTCCGGATCCGGCGTGTAATTCCGGCAAGTGGAGTGCACACAGGATCCGGACAACGCAAGTGTGAAAGAGGCCTTAAAAAAAAAAAAAAACAAGGTGAATGAAAAAAAAAAATAACACAATGTTGTGCAAAAACGGCTCACCCGGCATGGCAAGACCCAGCACCATCCAACCGAATAACCCCAGCTTGATCCAGCGAGATGCCTTCCTAATCCATCCAGAATATTGTTCCAGTGGTGAAACATCCTAGGAATAGTGATGAGCCGCATAGGCAATAAATGAGCAAATTCTAGAATTCGTGATCTCCAGGCATTATTTTTGCGATTGCACAATTCGACACTAATGATGTGCATATTTTCTGCACAATACGTGCAACTTCACATTTTATCAGGACTGAGTAGATATTACTGATTGGTGCACTAAGTATTGTTGTGACATCACAGCACTGTGTCTGCAGCTGTATGTATGGACAGCAGAGAAGCTGCGGGGCATCAGAGGAGGCTGGGGGTGAGATAGCCAGCAAGGGAGGGGGGCTAGGTGAGCTGGCTCATGTGTCAATAGCTTGGGGTGGGTAATTATATTCTCCCACTAGAATGGAGGGTATACCCTCAGGGAGGTCTGCCCAATGTGCCTGAGGAGCTACAACCAGAGAATGAGATGGGGCCCCATGGTAGGGGTCTGGGTACCTGACCCACGCCGTTTTTGTTTGGCGGAGAGCTTGGTTGGGGGTTGTGGCACTGTGGTCCCTGCTGATGGTTGCAGCGATGGAGGGCTTGCAGGTTCTCCTCCCAGCGTCTGCTGGAGCGGAGCTGCAGGAACAAGGTGAGCGCTATGGCGGGTGGGCGGCGTTGAGCTATGGTGGGAGGATGAGGGACGAGGAGCCTGGCCCGCCATCATAGATGGCCTGGGGGCCCTTGTACAGCACTCCTCAAGCGTCTGTGATGGTGAGCCTTACTGTATGGGGGCCAGGGTTGCCAACCATCCAGAAACTTCTGAACAGTCCTTAAAAATACTTACATTTATTCCTGTGTCCATGAAAAGAAATTGATGTGGCCGTGATTTTTTGGAGGCTGGTAGTTTTTGACTATATTAATTTGGTGGTAATTATGATCATTTTACATCTGCCAGTAAATGCTGGTAATGTTCCTATCAGTATATTGAGCTGTAGACATGTGTTATGTAGAAGGTTTATCATTCATAGCTGAAGGACGCGGCTTCACACGAGGATATTTCATCTATTTCATTTAATGTTTGTGTGTGTTGTTAAAGGGTTGTGTTGTTAACCCGGGATTTTGTGTATAGAGCTGAGGACATGGGCTGCTAGATGGCCGCTAGCACATCTGCAATACCCAGTCCCCATAGCTCTGTGTGCTTTTATTGTGTAAAAAAAAAAACGATTTGATACATATGCAAATTTACCTGAGATGTGTCCTGTCCCTGACTCTTCTCACATACAAGACTCCTCTCAGGTTAATTTGCATATGTATCAATTCAGTTTTTTTTTTACACAATAAAAGCACACAGAGCTATGGGGACTGGGTATTGCGGATGTGCTAGCGGCCATCTAGCAACCCATGTCCTCAGCTCAGTGTCCTCAGTTGGAACATACAGACTCCATGCAGCTGCTGTGTAGGGGCGGATGACCCCCACAAGATGTCTCTCCAGGTAGCAAGGGATGTGTATACCAAGTTTCGTTGAAATCTATGGTTGCGTTTTTGAGTGATCGCGGAACATACATACACTTGTGGTCAAGGGCGACGACCCAGAGCGTACTAAAACCGGACCCTACAGATGGCTGGTTGATGCCGGGAGCCAAGGACGAGGGTAGGCCTAAAAGGGGGGCAAAGAATAGAGGCACAACGTACTGCAATACAACTTTTATTGTTTGATTTACAGGGCAAGTGAGCAAAAAGCATTGCGAATTTCAGATTGTGGATTTGGAACGTATCTGGAGAAAGAAGACGACCTCCAACGCCCCATGTTCCTGATGACGTGCGGAGGTACTTGGTGTCTAGAAGCGGCTGAGGCCGCTCCAATGCAAAAAGGAGTGGCCGGAGATGGTCTTCGGGTCATAACCCAACCCTGCCGCTAACGAGCGTACGTGAGAAATGAACTGTGAAGTTGACAGTGGACCACCCTTGAACGGTAGCAAAGGACTATCTGAGGCTGCAGCTTTAAGCCCCGACATTAATTGCCGTAGTGCGCTGACCGGGCACCAATCGTTGTGAGAAGGGAAATACCTCACCTGTGTCGGAGGCCCTGTTTGTGAGGTCTTAGTTGAAGGAATGCTGAGTATGAAGTGGTCATGGTGCCATGACAAATGCTGTTTCTGGAGATGACGCCCGCCCCTAATGGTGACGGTGAATTCTCCGGGCCGGAGGAACCAATAGAATCCTAGGTATATTGCGGCTTTGACGACTGTGCTGATGAGAGGCCCAAAAGGATTACCGTCCAGGGTCGAACACAGCTGCCTGAACATTGTGCTGGACAGGGGTTGTAAGACCAAGGACCTATTTTCACTGACTTTTTCAATGCCCCTAAATGTGGCTTTGATGGCTTAAGCCGTGAAGAATGAGCCTCGGGCTGGGTCGCTATAACGTAAAAAGGTGTTGCACACCCGACAACTAAAGGCGGATGGTGTAAGGAGAGAGCCCGAGGTTGGAATGGCAGTGGGCGATAAATGCTATCATGAACGAGACGTCATCGATATCGCCCTGCGGATGTCTATCTGTGAATTTTCTGTAGAGATTCCAACCCGTGCGGTAATTCCTAACGGTGTTCACCGAGAGGCTCCTGTGTAAGAGATCTTTAGCTGCCATGATCAAGGATGTTGATCCCAAGTTAGATCGCTGAACTCTGGAATTGGCGCCCCTTTTGTGTCCGCGTGTGGCAGGTTCTGGAAAAAAACATTTAAGTTAAAGCGGGACAGAGCGTCGGCGGAAACATTTCTGGAACCCTGAATGTGGCAGCACTCAAAGTAGAAATTGTACACCATTGAAAGCCAAACCAATCTACGCATGAGGGACATGATTTTTGGGGATTTGGCTCTGCCTTTGTGGATGATGTCTACCAGGTTCTGACTGTCTGTGACAAACATCACTCTAGAATCTGACCACTGCCGGCCCCATACCTGTTCTGCTGCCACTATTAGATACAACTCTAATAGGGGGTAAGAACGTAGAGCCTCCTTATCAGTGGTGATTTGTGGTGGCCAGGAGCTGGCGAGCCAATGAGTCCTGAAAATGGCCGCAAAACCCTTGGATGTGGGGGAGGAAGGGCCCCCGGGGGGAATGAACAATCTTACACCATTCCATGTGGACATAAAAGTGTTCCACATGGATAGGTCCGCCATGGCCTGTTGGTCCAAGCGAATGATACTGTCCTGTTCAGGACCAGATGGCAGGAGAAGCAAGAGACGCGAAATGAAGGCCCTCCCTTGGGGCATGACCCTCATGGCAAAATTCAGCCTGCCCAGCAACGACTGGAGATCCGATTTGATCAGGAAGCAGGAATCGGTGGCTTTATTGACCATCCAGATCTGCAGCAACTTCTCCTCGGGGAGCCTAGCTTCTAACCTAACAGAGTCGAGAATGACCCCCAGGAAGGTGATAGACTTGGATGGGCCTACCGTTTTCCCTGGGGCTACAGGGACCTGAAGCACGGAGAATAGTTTTAATAGGGTGGACAAGCTGGAGGGATGGGTGTTCTACCAGCAGGAAGTCATCCAGGTAGTGGATGCACATGGGAGTCTCACCGTGTTTGACCAGGATCCAGTGCAGTGCCTGAGCGAGCTGGTCAAACAGCCACGGGCTGCTTTTGGAGCCAAAAGTTAAGCGATTGGCGAAATAATACTTGCCCGCCCACTTGATACCATAGTATTGCCAAAGTTGAGGAAGGATCGGAAGAAGTTTGAATGCGTCCGCTATATCCGTTTTGGACAACCAAGCTCCCCTACCCGCCTTCAGTATGAACTGTATGGCTTCGTCGATGGAAGAGTACTTCATAGTGAATTCTTCTGATGGTATGCGGGAGTTAATGCTGGGCACGATGGAAGAATGAGGAGCCGAGAGGTCATAAATAAGCCTTTTTTTATTTGAATCTTTTTTAGACACCACACCGATAGGGTTAACCCTCCATAAATCGAAGGTAATGGAATCGAGGGGGCCGTGGAGGAACCCTTTGTTCAACTCTGAGTCAATCGATGCCTGCACTGCCTCTGGATACCGTTTTGCGGAAAGAAGGTTATCACACTTACAGTTGGACTGAGGGAGGGCCACCAACCCTGTATGGAACCCATGCGAAAGACCCGTCAATAAATGAACTACAAACTGACGATCGTGGTGGCCCCTCAGAAGCGCTTCGAGGAAGTCCACGTTTATGTCAGTTAGTCATGGCTGCTTGGAGGATCTTTTGGGTCATGTGGACCTGGGGTGAGCACGGAGACTGTGCAAACATGAAGGGGCCCTGCAGCCGCTGAACAAGCAGTGACCGAAATTAAAATTGTTACATATCTGACTTTTCCCCAAATAGACAATAGGTCTACCAAACTTATCCATGGGGGCCGGGCCCCTGGGGACCCCAGATGGGCCAGGAAGGGCTCTATCTGATTGGGAAACAGCCTCATTGGGGTACCATTCGGTAGAATGAAAGATGGACTGACACGAACCACAAGTGGGGGCTCGGAGACCTGCAAAATGTCTGCAGAAGAGCTCCATGTCGAGATTAGCCCAATTTGTTGAAAAATGAAATTGCGCGAGGGCGGCTGCTGCGTTGGCCGCAAAGGAACGATGATAATCGTAGAAGGCCGTGCCGCCATACTTGTGGCCTAAGTCGGTGACCCCATAGAGGTACGAGTCAAACTCTTCCCTCCTATTCGGCTGAGCAGAGCAGATGACATCCCTGTAAAGACTGAAAGCTAGCACAAATTCGGGTATGGAAAGCTTTCGATTGAGGCGGGCATCTTTGGACTTTAATACTACTGAGACCTTGCCCCAATCAATCGCTTTGTTCTCATTAGCATCGTGAGATGCTATGAGAATGGACGCCAGGTTGACATTTTTCCCTGCCAATATGTCCTTCCTGATATTCTCTGCCATGAAGTGGGCCGGGGCGATGGCCGGAGGAGTGAGGGACATACCTGGGGAATCTGACTGAGGCCAGGGGGGGTTTGCCACGGGTGCCACTGGCTGCGAGGCGGCGGGTGCCCTGGATTCGAGCTCCATGACCCTGGCCTGGATGTCTGCTACCGAAGTAGCCAGACTTCCCATCGTGGTGTGCAGCTGTGCCAATGAATTTTGAATCGAGGTTAGCAACGGTTGATCTACGGAAGGTCCCAGATTAGATACTAGAAGTCTATAAAGCTCCGCCTTTCTGGCCGATGCCGGATGGCTGATGCCCCTTCTGTTCAATTTAGCGACCAGCTTCGGAATAGTCCAATTCCTGAGGGATCCATGGGCCGTCTGTCCGGATATTTGAGACTCTGGGATGGACGATGAGTCTTCAATGACTGAAGCTTGAGACATGTCGCCCGTACCGATTGAAGAGCCGTGAACCGGTGACCACCTTAGGACTAAAAACCCTAGTTACGAGAACAGCCCCTGTGGATGGGAGACTGTGAAGAGCCCAGGACGCCTGCCAGAACACAACAACGGGACACTCGGAAAGGCAGAAGAAACACAGGTGGGCGGGGCTTCGACGCAATGACGTGGCCGGCAGCGACTCGACACCCGTTACCTTGGAGCTTGCAGTGACCGGCTGCGGAAGAGGCCGTGGTGTCAGGGTGCGGAGCAGGTGCGGTTGCCTAGGAGACGGCAGTGCAACATGGCGCCCTGACGGAGAGTCAGTGCCCTGCTCCTGGAGTGCGTGAGAGCGGAGGGGGGAGCGATGCTGGTGCCGGCGGCCAGTGCTGTGTGAGAGGCTCCTCTGGGCGACGGCAGCACCATGAACAGTAAGTGACACCGGGGGACGCCGCCGCCATCACTGCCGCCAGGTAAATGCCTGCTGTATTATTGGTGATATCCATGCGACCTATTCATGTCCTATGATAGGGCCACATGACCATGGGACCTAACCTGCGGCCTATTAGGACGCCGCGTAGATCCGGACCCGACCCCAGATCACCCCCGCAACATGGCCGAAAGGTAGGCGGCACCTCCCCCCACCCTGAACCGGCTCCTGCCAGGATCTGCATCGGGCCCAGACACCCGAACCCCTGCACATCTGTTAGTGTAGCCGCCATCCGATCAGAATATGAACGGGCAGGTAAGTCCCCGTAACTTACCTCAGCCTGTAGCGGAGCTGCGGGACGTGCAGAGTACAGGGCGGCGAGCACGACGTGACCTGGATGTACCTGACTGCACGTCCCGCCTATGGGTTAGCACAGGGTTATAAAGAGAAGGGGGGCCTCAGCCCCTCCCACAATTACAGGCTGAGGGGCAGCCTTAACTACATATATATACTGTATAGGTCCTTCTTTATACAGTATAATATATAGATTATTTTGGGATAATTTGTCCAGAAAAAATAAAAAATCTGGGTGGTGTCCGGGGTAAGGTTTTTTCCCCATTGGTGTGCAGGTGCCTTAAGTGTTGGCCAGTAAAGCAGCGTTGAAGGCTGGAGCGACTCACCTAAGCTGCCATCTTTCTCGCCATCCAGACACACCCCAGATTTACTCCTTCTGGGTTCAGCTCATACACTTTACTATGGAAGTTATGGAGCATCTCCTGGATCTCTGCGCTGTTTATTGTCTCCATATACTTCGGGTCTGACATCTTGGACCAATTAAAAGATGGAGGTAGGCTGAAGAGGCCGGTCTGCTGTGGTGTTTGTGCAGGTGGTTTGTTTGTAGATTTAATATACAGGAGCAGCTGGTTGTGGTCTGACAGATGTGTCTGTGGGGTGACTATGATGCCACCAACATTTGTGGGGTACATATCTGTGATGGCGTAGTCCACCACAATGCTGCCTACATGGGAGTTTAGGGTATGTCTACCAAGAGAATCTCCCTTGGTTTGGCCATTGAAGTCCGAGGCTTCAACATAAAAGTGGCAGAAAACTGCTGAACTTATTAGTTGTGCTGTCATTGCTGCTCCTCTTGGTGTGCACTGAGCGCTCAGTCAGTGTCTGCTCCGAATATATAGACGTTTCCATCAGTGGTCAGGTAGTCTCTCTCCTTCCCTGTTCTTGCATTGAGGTTTCCATAGACAAGAACATTGCCCAGGGCCTGGAAATAGGCGGCTGCCTCTGTAGGATCTCAAAACTGTCGGAATTGAAGTATGGAGACTCTGGTGGAGCTATGTCTGCTGCACAGAGGTAGACGTCAGCCGGAGAGGTGAGGATGGAGCAGCCTATTCTTACCCAGATATGGCTGTCTTCTCTCTTTACTGGTCTGATCTGTTCATGGAGTTCCTTTTTAAACCAGACTAATATTCCTCGAGCTCCGGCCCTGCTTGATGCTTTTGTTTTTCTGGGCGGGGTCAGAGATTTCCCTGTATTTGGTGGGCACCAGGGATTTATTCTCTGCCTTAGTCCATCTTTCTAGGAGGATCTATATGTTAAAGTCATGAGTCATGTGTCTTATATCTGAAGGCTGAATCGTTCAGGCCCTGAATGTTCCACATCTGATCTGGGCTCCTCATGATGTCTCTGTATCTATGAGATCTGATCTGGGCTCCTCATGATATCTATGATATCTGATCTGGGTTCCTCATGCTGTATCTGTACTATATCTATTAGATCTGATCTGCACTCCTCATGATGTATCTGTATCTATGAGATCTGATCTGGGTTCCTCATGCTGTATATGTATCTATGATATCTGATCTGGGCTCCTCATGATATCTATGAGATCTGATCTGGGTTCCTCATAATGTATCTGTAAGATCTTTTCTGGGTTCCTCATGATGTATCTGTATCTATGAGATCTGATCTGGGCTCCTCATGATATCTATGAGATCTGATCTGGGTTCCTCATGCTGTATCTGTACTATATCTATTAGATCTGATCTGCACTCCTCATGATGTATCTGTATCTATGAGATCTGATCTGGGCTCCTCATGATATCTATGAAATCTGATCTGGGTTCCTCATGCTGTATCTGTACTATATCTATTAGATCTGATCTGCACTCCTCATGATGTATCTGTATCTATGAGATCTGATCTGGGTTCCTCATGCTGTATATGTATCTTTGAGATCTGACTTGGGCTCCTCATGATGTATCAGCATCTATGATATCTGATCTGGGCTCCCCATGATATCTATGAGATCTGATCTGGGTTCCTCATGATGTATCTGAGATATTTTCTGGGTTCTTCATGATGTATCTTTATCTATGAGGTCTGAGTTTGGGTCCTAATGATGTCCCAGTATCTGTGAAATCTGATCATGTAATATCTGAGCTTGTTTCTTGTCCTGTAGTTCACTTTATGATAGTAGTAACCATCTCTTTAATATTTTTAGCTTCCTGTAACTTTGCCATTGTGACCCCCATGCAGTAATTTAGGGATTTTGCTGGCACAGGAGAAACCAGCTGGGCAGACATTGTGCCCCGGGTCAGACAGAGAAATTTGCTGACGGTTGGTTGTGGATGAAGTCATGTCTCTCTGGAGGGCTCTGTGTAATCCCTCCCCATGTGAAAGTGCGATCCCCTTCACTTCGTCTGATATATAAGGGTTTGGCTGCTCATTGTGGCACATAGGTCTGTGTCTGGCTTCACGTCTCAACCATGGACATCACTATTCAGCACCCTTGGTTCAAGCGCGCCCTGGGTCCCTTCTATCCCAACCGTGTCTTTGACCAGGTTTTTGGAGATGGGCTGTTTGATTATGACCTGTACCCCTTCTTCTCCTCCACCATCAGCCCTTACTACAGGCAGAGCTTCTTCAGGGGATATATGGACTCTGGCATCTCTGAGGTGAGGGCGACCAGTCACAAATCAGTACAATATGTGGTCACTAAAATATACAAATCCTTCCACCAGCAGAACCCTTGTGTGGAGGTTCCTTTAGGTCTGTGGTCTCCAAAATGGGGCTCTGTTACAATACCAAACCCCATCATGCCCTGAAAGCCTCCTGACTCCCTCTCTATTATTTTTATTGCCTGTTTGGATTTTAGTTATCTCCAGCTGAGGTTGAACATTTTGATCATCTGTCCTTTCCCTTCTGATATTAGCGGTAACTCTATAACCGCTCCATAAAATGTTCAATCATTCTATGTCAGGAAATCTTCTCACATGCTAAAAAGATTCACTCCAGCTGGGTATACATTACATCTGGTATCAGTGATGTCCATGCTTCAGCTGCAGGTAAGATGGTGGATGGCCAGATGGATGAGCTCTGTGTCTCTCATTTCAGGTGCGCTCAGACCGGGACCGTTTTATCATTAACTTGGACGTGAAGCATTTTTCTCCTGAGGATCTGACAGTCAAACTTCAGGATGACTTTGTGGAGATCCATGGAAAACACAGTGAAAGACAGGTGGGTGATGTGTCCACACGGTAGATCCTGTTATGGGTGAAGGGATGGATGATTGATGTGTCCACGGGGTAGAATCTCTGATGGGTGAAGGGATGGATGGATGGTTGATGTGTCCTCAGGGTAGATCCACTGATGGATGGAGGGATGGATAGATGACTGATGTGTCTATAGGGTAGATCCTCTGATGGGTGGATAGAGGGATAGATGACTGATGTGTCCACAGGGTAGATCCTCTGATGGGTGGAGTGATAGATGACTGATGTGTCCACAGGGTAGATCCTCTGATGGGTGGAGGGATAGATGACTGATGTGTCTATAGAGTAGATCCTCTGATGGGTGAAGGGATAGATGACTGATGTGTCCACAGTGTAGATCTGATGGATGGATGGATAGTTGACTGATGTGTCTACAGGGTAGATCCTTGGATGGATGGAGGGATATTTGACTGATGTGTCTACAGGGTAGATCCTCTGATGGATGGATGGAGGGATATTTGACTGATGTGTCCACAGGGTAGATCCTCTGATGGATGGATGGAGGGATAGATGACTGATGTGTCCACAGATTAGATTCTCTGATGGGTGGAGGGATGGATGATTGATGTGTCTGCAGTGTATGTAAAGCCTGTATTAGACAGGCAGATCAGCAAGCGATTGTCGGGAGGAAAGCGTTCCTTCCCGGCAATAGCGTGCTAGCTAGCAGAGGAGACCGCTGCTACTACATGCAGTGATTGCCTCCACAGTTTGGGAAGGAATGATCATTATGCCATTGCTTGTCCCCATGTGTCATACTCTGTAATACGAGGCAGGAGCCATCACAGCGCCCCCCGCAGGCTGTATGCGTCATACTCTGCAGTGCCCCATTTAGACTCTGCTCACCAGGGAGGCTGCAGGTGTTCGAGCAGATGACACTAGTGATCCAGTTGACAGAGGTAGAGGCATGTAACATACATGTGATCTCTTTACAATCACGGGACTGAGCTCATAGGTCAGATGCAATTCGGATTTGTCTTGTATTGAAGTAATGCCACACAAGGTATTGACGTTCAGGCCTTTTATGGAGCTCAGGTTGTTGACACGTATGGCACAGAGATGGTGGCGTGTAAAAGTAGTGAATACATGCTGTTTGTGTTCAGGACGATCATGGATACATCTCCCGGGAGTTCCACCGCCGCTATCGCCTTCCACCAAGCTTGGACCAGTCCTCAGTCAGCTGCTCCCTCTCTGCCGACGGCATCCTGACCTTCTCCGGTCCCAAACTGCATTCCAATCTGGATTCAAGCCACAGCGAGAGACCTATCCCTGTATCCCGCGATGAGAAGCCCACCTCCGCTCCCTCTTCCTAAACCAGCCTTCTCCTTCTGTACACCCCACCCTACAGTCTACCCCGAGCTGCTGTCCCCGATGTACAGACATAGGGTCAAACCAGCAATAAAGATAACCTGATATCAGCGCTGTCTGTTTGTCTGTGTGATGAATGCATGGAACTATGGAGGGGGCCAAACTAAGCAGGGGCCACACTCTATATAGTCCCATCACCTATACAGGATGGGGTCTTTACAATAAGAGTGAAGTGATCCATGAAGTAGTAACGGCGAGACCGGTGAGAAGGTTCCAGTAATGGACCGTTACCAGAGGAGTTGGGTTTATATGAGGGAGACTATTGATCCTGACACCTTCTTCCTTCATACCCCTCCATAATCAAACCTGATTAGTAGTAGTATAGGGCAGCGGGCTCCCCCCGGCACCTGCCTCGTCTTTTACTCACAGGAGGGCTGAAGTCCCATACCTGGGAAGCCTTGGTACAGAATTTGCCCTGGGGTCTGAGAGTTCCTGATCCTCTCATAACGTGGGATGTTCATTGAGAGCCACCCACTCTCTGCAAAAAAAATCCACATAAAAGGTGGAAACCGGGGCAGTGATGTTGTGCTGACTGGTTGTATGGGATTTGGCAGGAGAGGTGCCCTGTATAAAAGGGACCATACAGAGTTGGACGGCCTCCATACACATTAGATGGTCGACTGGTCCGACTGAAATCAGCAGTTTTGGTCTCTAATGTGTATGGCGACCTCCAACTCCTTCCCACCGGCAGATGTCAGAGGAAATAAGCTTCAAGCTGTAGGGTTTCAACATGGTGACGCTTACATTCACACTGGAAGAGACTTATCCCTTCTGGTGATTGAGAACAGATGCACTCATGGCCAAGCGTTGACCTGACCTAGGTTGACCGACCACTGTTGGCGTTTATTAATTCGGCTCACATTTCAGCTCACCCTTAAAACCCTGATATCTCTACCTCAAGGCCTCATGCACACAGCCATTGCGGTTTCTGCGGTCCGCGTTACACAGATACTGGCCGTGTGCGTTGCAGATCAGAACTTCCTGCTCTGTTAGAAGTGACTATTCTTGTTTGCAAAACAGTCAAGAATAGGACATTCTATTTTTTGGTGGCCTGCAGACCACAAATACGGATGTGGACAGCACATGGTGTGCTTTCTGCATCTTCTGCGGCCCCATTCACGTGCATGGGGCATATCTGAGGGGCAAATGCTGGACTGGAGGGGCAATTGTACATGAGGCATCCCCACCAGCTATGATAAATCTACCCCAAAGTGTTTGAGAACGGGTCAGAACTTCTCACTTTCTACTGAGGAAGCTCTGGAGCCCAGACAAGTCCTCAGCACAGGAAGCACAAAGGCTCATGGATCCTAGGGGCCCGGTCCTTAGCTACAAAACCTTCATAGCAATTTTGTGGATTATTTTTTTGTAGGGGGTGGGGGGCACAACACAGCAATCACTCCCATCATGTATGAAAAATAATTTATTTAGTTTCTTTTCTCAGTAGAAATGAGTCTTTGACCCGTTAGTGTCCTTCAGTCCTGCAACCACGCAGGAAAATACTCAACACATAACCCCTCAGAGGAGGAGAGGCAGCCACGGAGGTCAGATACGGTGGAGGGGACAAAGGAGGAGAGGCAGCCACGGAGGTCAGATACAGTGGAGGGGACAAAGGAGGAGAGGCAGCCACGGAGGTCAGGTACAGGGGAGGGGACAAAGGAGGAGAGGCAGCCACAGAGGTCAGGTACGGTGGAGGGGACAAAGGAGGAGAGGCAGCCACGAGGTCAGGTACAGGGGAGGGGACAAAGGAGGAGAGGCAGCCACAGAGGTCAGGTATGGTGGAGGGGACAAAGGAGGAGAGGCAGCCACGGAGGTCAGGTACAGGGGAGGGGACAAAGGAGGAGAGGCAGCCACGGAGGTCAGGTACAGGGGAGGGGACAAAGGAGGAGAGGCAGCCACAGAGGTCAGGTACGGTGGAGGGGACAAAGGAGGAGAGGCAGCCACGAGGTCAGATACAGTGGAGGGGACAAAGGAGGAGAGGCAGCCACGAGGTCAGATACAGTGGAGGGGACAAAGGAGGAGAGGCAGCCACGGAGGTCAGATACGGTGGAGGGGACAAAGGAGGAGAGGCCGCCACAAGGTCAGGTACAGGGGAGGGGACAAAGGAGGAGAGGCAGCCACGGAGGTCAGGTACAGGGGAGGGGACAAAGGAGGAGAGGCAGCCACGAGGTCAGATACAGTGGAGGGGACAAAGGAGGAGAGGCAGCCACGGAGGTCAGATACGGTGGAGGGGACAAAGGAGGAGAGGCCGCCACAAGGTCAGGTACAGGGGAGGGGACAAAGGAGGAGAGGCAGCCACAGAGGTCAGGTACGGTGGAGGGGACAAAGGAGGAGAGGCAGCCACGAGGTCAGGTACAGGGGAGGGGACAAAGGAGGAGAGGCAGCCACGGAGGTCAGGTACAGGGGAGGGGACAAAGGAGGAGAGGCAGCCACGAGGTCAGATACAGTGGAGGGGACAAAGGAGGAGAGGCAGCCACGAGGTCAGATACAGTGGAGGGGACAAAGGAGGAGAGGCAGCCACGGAGGTCAGATACGGTGGAGGGGACAAAGGAGGAGAGGCCGCCACAAGGTCAGGTACAGGGGAGGGGACAAAGGAGGAGAGGCAGCCACAGAGGTCAGGTACGGTGGAGGGGACAAAGGAGGAGAGGCAGCCACGAGGTCAGGTACGGTGGAGGGGACAAAGGAGGAGAGGCAGCCACGAGGTCAGGTACGGTGGAGAGGATAAAGGAGGAGAAACAGCCACGGGCATCTGGGGTAGGGAAAAGGGACAAGTTACAGTGTGACGCCGTTGAGGAGGTTTGGGAGCATAAAGTTTCATCTCATGAAATAGCAGCGTTCTAAGATCCACAGACAGTTCCAGCGCACAACACTGTGCAACGGCGGCCAGCAGTCCACGTCATACTTCCAGCGCACATCATGCTGTTGTGGCGGCCAGCGGTCCACACGTCATACTTCCAGGGCACATTGCGCTGTCGTGGCGGCCAGCAGTCCACACGTCATACTTCAAGCGCACACCGCAGTGTTGTGGCGGCCAGCGGTCCACGTCATAATTCCAGCGCACACCGCGGTGGCCAGCCCTTGCTACATACAGTAAATACAAACACTAAGGAGGAGACAAGTTGCCGGTTTGTTCTGTGCTTGTGATTATTGCTTGGTCCAGGTCAGTGCTGTGCGGCCCCCTCCAGCGACAGAGCGGCCCCTTTTGTGCATGTGATATATTGCAAGGCCCTCCGCCCAGGAGCAGGTACGAGGTAAAGTCTAAGATGCCTACTACACTCCCCATCATTCACTGCACAGTGGGGCACCCACAGTCCACAGTCATGGGCCACACATGAGCTTCTTTAAGAAACTTGGGCTCCAAGTAGCAATCTGCAGAAGTCTCGGGGAGCGGAGAAGACGGGGTGGTGGGAGGGCAGAGGGAAATCTGTAGCAGCCTGCAGGAAGAGAGACAACGATGAGGCTCCCGGCTCGTGGCTGCTGGGAACAGTCTTCAGCAGTGACCACTTACCTCTGCTGCTGCAGGACGTCCAGCAGGAACCCTGGGGAGTCTCCAGAACCATGAGTGCTGGCCGCAGAGCGCCCCCCCACTCGGGCAGAGAGCCCTCGATGACGAAGCTTACTGAGACACAGGAGACCACGAACTCGAACAGACCTCCGGAGCTGACGAAGTGCACTGGCTCCTGAACATACGTACGAAGGGTTAATGGACAGCAGCACATGGACACACGGATCATACATACAGCTACACGTACAGTGCATGTACACACGGATCATACATACAGCTACACGTACAGTACATGTCATACCTTGTGTCAGGAAGGTGTCGGATGCTCGGCGCCCCTCCTGGAAGGTGACGGGCAGCAGACAGTTGGCGGAGGGGATTTCCTGATGCTGTAGGACAGGAGTCGCTGACTGGGCACTGAGGGGCGCTGCCGAGCGCGGGTCACAGGACGGCCGCAGACAGCTCTCCAGACTGTGACACGGGGAAGACGCAGAGGAAACCAGAATATCTGCGGAGGAGAAGTCAGTGAGCGCACAGCACCGCCAGACGACAAGCAGCACAGAGGAATTCAGCAGCTGCCATCTACCTGGTGCTGCCGGCCGCGGATCTCTACTCTTCAGGGTCTGTTCACACAGCTGCGGCTCCTCCTGCCGCGGAGGGTGAGGGGCCGAAACTGGGGCC
Organism: Bufo gargarizans; assembly: GCF_014858855.1. Classification (NCBI taxonomy): domain Eukaryota; kingdom Metazoa; phylum Chordata; class Amphibia; order Anura; family Bufonidae; genus Bufo; species Bufo gargarizans. The sequence goes on along the minus strand of NW_025334220.1, from coordinate 151,977 downwards.
CCAAGAAGAGACGGCTCCCCCAGATACAGCAGAGACTGCCAGAGAAGAGCAGAAGAGTCAGGTCTCTGCGCGCCGCCGACCAGTGTCCGTGTAAGTGTGACGTGACGCATCTATACGAGGATGTACACGCGTGTGCAAGGAGTCATCGATTTATCCGTTTAACCCCTTCAAGACCAGGCCTATCTTCATTTTTACATTTTTGATTTTTCCTCCTCATGTTCCAAAAGCCGTAACTTTTTTATTTTTCCGTTCAGAACTATATGAGGGCTTATTTTTTGCGGGACAAGATGCATTTTTTAACGCCACCATTTAATTTACCATCTCTTGTATTTGTGTGGCAAATGTGGGGTTTTGACATCACAGCGTTCACTGTGCACCAACAATGACCTGACGTCCTTATTCTGCGGCTCCGTACGAACGCGGCGATACCAAATACGAACGCGGCGATACCAAATACGAACGCGGCGATACCAAATACGAACGCGGCGATACCAAATACGAACGCGGCGATACCAAATACGAACGCAGCGATACCAAACGTCAACAGGTTAGAGTTTTACTACTTTAAAAAAAATATATAAAAATTAAAACCTTTTGACAAATCTACATTTTCTTTGCATCGCTATATTGCGGTCTGCAGAGCCGTAGAAGGGCTTGTTTTTTGCGTAACGAACTGGAGTTTTCGTAGTATATACAGCGTTTTGATCTCCGTTATTCACTTTTTTTGGAGGATGAAATGAAAAAAAAAAAAAAGAAGGAAAATCGCGTGTTTTTAATATTTTTTCTGTTACTGCGTTCACTGCACGAGAATTTTAAATAGTTCAGACATTTTCGGACGCGGCGATACCCAATATGTTTATTTTTTTATTGTTTATGTATTTTTATGTGTAAAATTGGAAAAGGGGGGGTGATTTAAACTATATAAATATATTGGTGTGTTTTTTTTTTACTTTATTTAACTTTTTTTTTTTTTTTTTTTTTTTTTACAGCAATTATCCCCCATAGAGGCCTCGTACGTGGGATCTTTTGATCCTCTCTCCTATTGACCATAACAGAGATCTATTCCGGTCACTCTCCATTCTACCTTGTGCCTCGTATGGAGAAAGCCATGGCAGGTCTGGTTGGCTTCAGCAGCGTCCAGGCTGCCATGGCAACCGCTCTTAGCCCCACGATTTAACTGCGGGGGCTCCGATCGGAAGAAAGATGGCGCTGCATCACTTCACAGGTGCTGCGATCAGTCTTGATCGCGGCACCTGAGGGGTTAAATGGCAGGGGGCGGCACGATCGCTGCTTCCTGTCAGTGCAGCCGGATGCTGGCTGTATCATACAGCGGGCAGATCGCGCGTATGGAGCGGGTTCACTGCAGAGGCCCGCCCCATACATCCCCTGGCACGCAATGATGTACCTGTACGTCCAAATGCGTGAAGGGGTTAAAGAGATTTTACGTAAGTACGTACATATATAGGTGCGAGTGTGCCAGTACATGTATATATATATATACACACGTGTGAGTGTGTGCCAGGACATGTATATAAGAGTGTGTGCCAGTACATGTATATAAGAGTGTGTGCCAGGACATGTATATAAGAGTGTGTGTCAGTACATGTATATAAGAGTGTGTGCCAGTACATGTATATAAGAGTGTGTGCCAGGACATGTATATAAGAGTGTGTGCCAGTACATGTATATAAGAGTGTGTGCCAGGACATGTATATAAGAGTGTGTGCCAGTACATGTATATAAGAGTGTGTGCCAGGACATGTATATAAGAGTGTGTGCCAGTACATGTATATAAGAGTGTGTGCCAGTACATGTATAGGAGTGTGTGCCAGTACATGTATAGGAGTGTGTGCCAGTACATGTATATAAGAGTGTGCGCCAGTACATATACATACATCTGAGTGTGTGCCAGTACATATACATACATCTGAGTGTGTGCCAGTACATGTATAGGAGTGTGTGCCAGTACATGTATATAAGAGTGTGTGCCAGTACATATACATACATCTGAGTGTGTGCCAGTACATATACATACATCTGAGTGTGTGCCAGTACATATACATACATCTGAGTGTGTGCCAGTACATGTGTGGCCTTCTTCTTACCTGCAGTGGGCCGCTGAGCTCACAATCATAATCTGCCACTGCTGCCTGCGGCTGACACAGGAGAGGAGAAACAGTGGAGGAAAGGGGAGCCTGTGGGAAGAGGAGATCCTGAGTCAGTGCTGCCACCAGGGGGCATGTGGCCCCTCATACCCTCCCCCTCCGCACAGCCCTCACCTTCACACAGTCTGAAGCTCTGGCTTCCGGGAGCTGCCCAAACCGTGACTCCTGCAGCCGCTCCACCAGGAGGTAGTAGATGGCGGCGTAATGATCATACGTGTCGTTCTGTAGAGCCTGAGAACCGAGAGAAGAAGAGTCAACCCCAGACACGGAGCTGCTCCGAGGAGCCCTGCTGGACAGGCTGTGCCACTACTCACCTGCAGGGTGCGCTCTCTGTCAATGCCAAGATTCTGCATGATGGCCAGGACTTGTACACTGAGCTGGGGGGCCAGGAAATCACTGTGCAGGAGCGGCTGCTGGGGGGCCACACCCTGGAACCACCGGTGCTGTCTGATCTGTGCAATGTTCAGCCTCTTCCCCGGGTCCACCACCAGCATCCGGCGCAGCAGAGACTCGCAGTCTGAGGGTAGAGCACAGGCGTCAAGCCATGGAGGAGATCGGGGGTCAGGAAAAACACAGGAGGAGGAGGAGGAGGAGGAGAAGAAGAAGAAGATCGAGGGTCAGGAAAAACACAGCAGGAGGAGGAGAAGATCGGGGGTCAGGAAAAACACAGGAGGAGGAGGAGAAGATCGGGGGTCAGGAAAAACACAGGAGGAGGAGGAGAAGATCGGGGGTCAGGAAAAACACAGGAGGAGGAGGAGGAGAAGATCGGGGGTCAGGAAAACACAGGAGGAGGAGGAGGAGAAGATCGGGGGTCAGGAAAAACACAGGAGGAGGAGGAGGAGGAGGAGGAGGAGGAGATCGGGGAGCAGGAAAAACCAGGAGGAGGAGGAGGAGGAGGAGATCGGGGGGGCAGGAGAAAACACAGGAGGAGGAGGAGGAGGAGGGAGGAGGAGGAGGAGATCGGGGGTCAGGAAAACACAGGAGGAGGAGGAGAAGATCGGGGGTCAGGAAAAACACAGGAGGAGGAGGAGAAGATCGGGGGTCAGGAAAAACACAGGAGGAGGAGGAGAAGATCGGGGGTCAGGGAAAAACACAGGAGGAGGAGGAGAAGATCGGGGGTCAGGAAAAAACACAGGAGGAGGAGGAGAAGATCGGGGGTCAGGAAAAACACAGGAGGAGGAGGAGAAGATCGGGGGTCAGGAAAAACACAGGAGGAGGAGGAGGAGAAGATCGGGGGTCAGGAAAAACACAGGGAGGGAGGAAGCGAGGAGGAGATCGGGGGTCAGGAAAAACACAGGAGGAGGAGGAGGAGGAAGATCGGGGTCAGGAAAAACACAGGAGGAGGAGGAGGCGAGATCGGGGGTCAGGAAAAACACAGGAGGAGGAGGAGAAGATCGCGGGGTCAGGAAAACACAGGAGGAGGAGGAGAAGATCGGGGGTCAGGAAAAACACAGGAGGAGGAGGAGGAGAAGATCGGGGGTCAGGAAAAACACAGGAGGAGGGAGGAGGGAGGAGAAGATCGGGGGTCAGGAAAAACACAGGAGGAGGAGGAGGAGGAGAAGATCGGGGGTCAGGAAAAACACAGGAGGAGGAGGAGGAGGAGGAGGAGATCGGGGGTCAGGAAAAACACAGGAGGAGGAGGAGATCGGGGGTCAGGAAAAACACAGGAGGAGGAGGAGATCGGGGGGTCAGGAAAAACACAGGAGGAGGAGGAGATCCGGGGGTCAGGAAAAACACAGGAGGAGGAGGAGGAGATCGGGGGTCAGGAAAAACACAGGAGGAGGAGAGAGATCGGGGGTCAGGAAAAAACACAGGAGGAGGAGATCGGGGGTCAGGAAAAACACAGGAGAGGAGATCGGGGCCGGTCAGGAAAAACAAGGAGCGAGAGGAGATAGGGTCAGGAAAAACACAGGAGGAGGAGATCGGGGGTCAGGAAAAACACAGGAGGAGATCGGGGGTCAGAAAAAACACAGGAGGAGGAGGAGGAGGAGGAGGAGGAGGATGAGGAGATCGGGGGAGCAGGAAAACACAGGAGGAGGAGGAGGAGATCGGGGGCAGGAAAAACACAGGAGGAGGAGGAGATCTGGGGGCAGGAAAAACCAAGGAGGAGGAGGAGATCTGGGGGCAGGAAAAAACACAGGAGGAGGAGGAGGAGGAGATCTGGGGGCAGGAAAAACACAGGAGGAGAGGAGGAGGAGGAGGCGATCGGGGGGCAGGAAAAACACAGGAGGAAGAGGAGGAGATCGGGGGGCAGGAAATACACAGGAGGAAGAAAAGGAGGAGGAGATCGGGGGGGCAGGAAAAATACAGGAGGAAGAGGAGGAGGAGATTGGGGGGGCAGGAAAAACACAGGAGGAGGAGATCAGAAGGCAAGAAAAACAGGGAAGCTATTCATGTACTCCCTCCTGTGTCCACAGGGGGCGCCTCACCTTGGGACATGTAGTACGGGATTCTGAAGCGCCCGTCCAGGACCCGCTGACGCAGGATCGGCAGGTTTGGTCCATCAAAGGGAAATGACCCACAAAGCAAAACATACAGGACGACCCCCAAACTCTGCAGAGAAGAAGGGACTGCACATGAGAGAGCTGTGACGGGAACCCGCTGCCCGCGACACCCACGCAAGACGGCACACAGGGTCCTGCTACGTGCGTGTCCTCACCCAGATATCCAGTAGGGGGCCCTCATACTCCTTTCCCTGGAACACCTCCGGCGCAGCATACGGGGGGCTCCCGCACCAGGTGTTCAGGGGTCGACCTTCCATGTAGAAGTTACCAAAGCCAAAATCTGCAGAGAAATAGTAACAGACGGTTACCGCCAGCCCTGCCCGTCCCTGCTCCTGTGTCCACCCATGGACCATGCCCATCCCAACCACGCTGTCCCACCCATTATGACCCTCCCCCTGAACATAAAGGCCCACCCACCGTGTCTATGTCATCCCCACACCTGTGCCCACTCACTGACTGCACTGTCCCACCCACCGTGCCCATCCTTGCGCCTATGTGATCCCCAAACCTGTGCCCACTCGCTGACTGCACCGTCCCACCCAACTTGCCCATCCCTGGGCCTGTGTCCACCCGCTGACCACCCCTCACCCCCATCTCTCTGGGCAGTCACTCACCAGCCAGTTTGACCTCCATGTTGTCCCCCAGCAGCAGGTTTTCAGTCTTCAGGTCGCGGTGGACGATGTTCTGGGAGTGACAGTATTCCACGGCACACAGGATCTGCAGGAACTTGGCACGGGCTTCTTCCTCGGACAGGCGTCCTCGCGCGGTCAGGTAATCTGCAGGACACAGGGGACGAGCACAGGGTGAGCAGCCATCGGGCATGAGGTCTACTCCACCGGCTACGACAAGTCCTCACTCACCAAATAACTCCCCGCTCCGGGCGTACTCCGTCACCAGATAGATCATGTCTTTGGTCTCCATCACCTGCAACAAGAGAGGAAGAATAATGGCGGGCGAGGGCCGCGTGGGGGGCACAGGGGCCAGGGCCGCCTGAGGGGCACAGGGGCCAGGGCCGCCTGAGGGGCGGTATGGGTACAGGGGTCTCACCTGGTAGAGGCGGATGATGTGGGGGTGGCGCAGGCGCTTCATGATCTGGACCTCCCGGTAAATCTTCTCCAGATTGGCGCGGTCCAGTCGTGTTTTATCGATGATTTTAATGGCGACCTATAAAGAGGAGGAGGGGAGTGAGACCGCCGTGACCCACAGGCTCCGCCCCCACAGCAGCGCCATTCTCCCTGTGTTACCTGGGTGTTGGTCACTCGATGCCGCGCCAGTTTCACCACCGCAAAGTTTCCCTTGCCGAGTGTCCCTTCAATGTCATAAAATCCGACCCGGAGCGGCCTGCGGGGGGCGACACCCCGACCACAGCTGTCCCTGAGAATCACCATCCTGCCAGAGAGAGGAGAGTCCGGGGGTCACACAATGTGGGGCAGGGGATACAGAGCATGTGTCCCCGGTCCGGGCTGTCAGGGAGATTCGGGTGTCACCGGTCCGGGTGTCAGGGAGATTCAGGCGTGTCCCCGGTCGGTGTCAGGGAGATTCGGGTGTCCCCGGTCCGGGTGTCAGGGAGATTCGGGTGTCCCCGGTCCGGGTGTCAGGGAGAATTCGGGTGTCCCCGGTCCGGGTGTCAGGAGATTCGGGTGTCCACGGTCCGGGTGTCAGGGAGATTCGGGTGTCCCCCGGTCCGGGTGTCAGGGAGATTAGGGTGTCCCCGGTCGGGTGTCAGGGAGATTCGGGTGTCCCCCGGTCAGGGTGTCAGGGAGATTCGGGTGTCCCCGGTACTGGTGTCAGGGAGATTCGGTGTCCCCGGTCGGGTGTCAGGGGGATTCGGGTATGTCCCCGGTCCGGGTGTCAGGGAGATTCGGGTGTCCCGGTCCGGGTGTCAGGGAGATTCGGGTGTCCCCGTCCGGGTGTCAGGGAGATTCGGGTGTCCCCGGTCCGGTGTCAGGGAGATTCGGGTGTCCCCGGCCGGGTGTCAGGGAGATTCGGGTGTCCCCGGTCCGGGTGTCAGGGAGATTCGGGTGTCCCCGGTCCGGGTGTCAGGGAGATTCGGGTGTCCCCGGTCCGGGTGTCAGGGAGATTCGGGTGTCCCCGGTCCGGGTGTCAGGGAGATTCGGGTGTCCCCGGTCCGGGTGTCAGGGAGATTCGGGTGTCCCCGGTCAGAGTGTCAGGGAGATTCGGGTGTCCCCGGTCAGAGTGTCAGGGAGATTCGGGTGTCCCCGGTCAGAGTGTCAGGGAGATTAGGGTGTCCCCGGTCAGAGTGTCAGGGAGATTCGGGTGTCCCCGGTCAGAGTGTCAGGGAGATTCGGGTGTCCCCGGTCAGAGTGTCAGGGAGATTCGGGTGTCCCCGGTCCGGTGTCAGGGAGATTCGGGTGGTCCCCGGTCCGGGTGTCAGGGAGATTCGGGTGTCCCCGGTCCGGGTGTCAGGGAGATTCGGGTGGTCCCCGGTCCGGTGTCAGGAGATTCGGGTGTCTCCGGTCCGGGTGTCAGGGAGATTCGGGTGTCCCCGGTCCGGGTGTCAGGAGATTCGGGTGTCCCCGGTCCGGTGTCAGGGAGATTCGGGTGTCTCCGGTCCGGGTGTCAGGAGATTCGGTGTCCCCGGTCCGGGTGTCAGGGAGATTCGGGTGTCCCCGGTCCGGGTGTCAGGGAGATTCGGTGTCCCCGGTCCGGGTGTCAGGGAGAGTCGGGTGTCCCCGGTCCGGGTGTCAGGGAGATTCGGGTGTCCCCGGTCCGGTGTCAGGGAGATTCGGGTGTCCCCGGTCATGAGTGTCAGGGAGATTCGGGTGTCCCCGGCAGAGTGTCAGGGAGATTCGGGTGTCCCTCGGTCAGAGTGTCAGGGGAGATTAGGGTGTCCCCGGTCAGAGTGTCAGGGAGATTCGGGTGTCCCCGGTCAGAGTGTCAGGGAGATTCGGGTGTCCCCGGTCAGAGTGTCAGGGAGATTCGGGTGTCCCCGGTCCGGGTGTCAGGGAGATTCGGGTGTCCCCGGTCCGGGTGTCAGGGAGATTCGGGTGTCTCCGGTCCGGGTGTCAGGGAGATTCGGGTGTCCCCGGTCCGGGTGTCAGGGAGATTCGGGTGTCCCCGGTCCGGGTGTCAGGAGATTCGGGTGTCTCCGGTCCGGGTGTCAGGGAGATTCGGGTGTCCCCGGTCCGGGTGTCAGGGAGATTCGGTGTCCCCGGTCCGGGTGTCAGGGAGATTCGGGTGTCCCCGGTCCGGGTGTCAGGGAGATTCGGGTGTCCCCGGTCCGGGTGTCAGGGAGATTCGGGGTGTCCCCGGTCCGGGTGTCAGGGAGATTCGGGTGTCCCCGGTCAGAGTGTCAGGGAGATTCGGGTGTCCCCGGTCAGAGTGTCAGGAGATTCGGGTGTCCCGGTCAGAGTGTCAGGGAGATTAGGGTGTCCCCGGTCAGAGTGTCAGGGAGATTCGGGTGTCCCCGGTCAGAGTGTCAGGGAGATTCGGGTGTCCCCGGTCAGAGTGTCAGAGAGATTCGGGTTGTCCCCGGTCCGGGTGTCAGGGAGATTCGGGTGTCCCCGGTCCGGGTGTCAGGGAGATTCGGGTGTCCCCGGTCCGGGTGTCAGGGAGTTCGGGTGTCCCCGGTCCGGGTCAGGAGATTCGGTGTCCCCGTAGGGTGTCAGGGAGATTCGGGTGTCCCCGGTCCGGGTGTCAGGGAGATTCGGGTGTCTCCCGGTCCGGGTGTCAGGGAGATTCGGGTGTCCCGGTTCCGGGTCAGGGAGATTCGGGTGTCCCGGTCCGGGTGTCAGGGAGATTCGGGTGTCCCCGGTCCGGGTGTCAGGGAGATTCGGGGTGTCCCCGGTCCGGGTGTCAGGGAGATTCGGGTGTCTCCGGTCCGGGTGTCAGGGAGATTCGGGTGTCCCCGGTCCGGGTGTCAGGGAGATTCGGGTGTCCCCGGTCCGGGTGTCAGGGAGATTCGGGTGTCCCCGGTCCGGGTGTCAGGGAGATTCGGGTGTCCCCGGTCCGGGTGTCAGGGAGATTCGGGTGTCCCCGGTCAGAGTGTCAGGGAGATTCGGGTGTCCCCGGTCAGAGTGTCAGGGAGATTCGGGTGTCCCCGGTCAGAGTGTCAGGGAGATTCGGGTGTCCCCGGTCAGAGTGTCAGGGAGATTCGGGTGTCCCCGGTCAGAGTGTCAGGGAGATTCGGGTGTCCCCGGTCCGGGTGTCAGGGAGATTCGGGTGTCAGGAGATTCGGGTGTCCCCGGTCTGAGTGTCAGGGAGATTCGGGTGTCAGGGAGATTCGGGTGTCCCCGGTCCGGGTGTCAGGGAGATTCGGGTGTCCCAGGTCCGGGTGTCAGGGAGATTCGGGTGTCAGGAGATTCGGGTGTCCCCGGTCTGAGTGTCAGGGAGATTCGGGTGTCAGGGAGATTCGGGTGTCCCCGGTCCGGGTGTCAGGGAGATTCGGGTGTCCCAGGTCCGGGTGTCAGGGAGATTCGGGTGTCAGGAGATTCGGGTGTCCCCGGTCTGAGTGTCAGGGAGATTCGGGTGTCCCCGGTCAGAGTGTCAGGGAGATTCGGGTGTCCCAGGTCCGGGTGTCAGGGAGATTCGGGTGTCCCCGGTCTGAGTGTCAGGGAGATTCGGGTGTCCCCGGTCTGAGTGTCAGGGAGATTCGGGTGTCAGGGAGATTCGGGTGTCCCAGGTCCGGGTGTCAGGGAGATTCGGGTGTCCCAGGTCCGGGTGTCAGGGAGATTCGGGTGTCCCAGGTCCGGGTGTCAGGGAGATTCGGGTGTCCCCGGTCTGAGTGTCAGGGAGATTCGGGTGTCCCAGGTCCGGGTGTCAGGGAGATTCGGGTGTCCCAGGTCCGGGTGTCAGGGAGATTCGGGTGTCCCCGGTCTGAGTGTCAGGGAGATTCGGGTGTCCCAGGTCCGGGTGTCAGGGAGATTCGGGTGTCCCCGGTCTGAGTGTCAGGGAGATTCGGGTGTCCCAGGTCCGGGTGTCAGGGAGATTCGGGTGTCCCCGGTCTGAGTGTCAGGGAGATTAGGGTGTCCCCGGTCCGGGTGTCAGTGTCAGGGAGATTCGGGTGTCCCCGGTCCGGGTGTCAGTGAGATTCGGGTGTCCCCGGTCCGGGTGTCGGGTAGATTCGGGTGTCCCCGGTCCGGGTGTCAGTGAGATTCGGGTGTCGGGTTGTCAGTCTCACCTGCCGGCCTCAGCTCCCGGTCTCCGGGATTCTTCTCCCGGTTTCTTCACTTCTCTCTCCGTTCATCACGTGTTCCTGAGTCTCTGTTCCATAACTCCGCCTCATTGACGTCACACTTACGTCAAAACAAGTAGAAGTCCGCCCCGTTGCTTGGTGACCGGGAATTCTGACGCGCGCACTGATGTCTCCGTTACTATGGTTACCAAGAGATGACGTTAGAGAACAGCTGGTGCCATAATCGTCAGGTCTCAGTTTGCTCTGAATGCGTCTGCGCAGTAGGAGAGTGACGTCAACGGCGAGAGTCGGACACCTGGCGGCAAAAGACGGAACTGCAGGATGATGTAGACATGACGCTGGGAGGGGGAATATTCCATATATGTATAGGGGGGAGAGCGAGGGTATATATATATATATATATATATATATATATATACAGGGTCTATACATCCACATGGATGGTATATATATATACAGGGAGCCTCTATATACAGGATCTATACATCCACATGGAGGTTATATATATATATATACAGGGTCTATACATCCACATGGAGGTTATATATATATATATACAGGGTCTATACATCCACATGGATGGTATATATATATACAGGGAGCCTCTATATACAGGATCTATACATCCACATGGAGGTTATATATATATATATACAGGGTCTATACATCCACATGGAGGATATATATATACAGGGAGCCTCTATATACAGAGTCTATACATCCACATGGAGGATATATATATATACAGGGAGCCTCTATATACAGGGTCTATACAGCCACATGGAGGATATATATATATATATACAGGGTCTATACATCCACATGGAGGATATATATATACAGGGAGCCTCTATATACAGGATCTATACATCCACATGGAGGTTATATATATATATATACAGGGTCTATACATCCACATGGAGGATATATATATACAGGGAGCCTCTATATACAGAGTCTATACATCCACATGGAGGATATATATATATACAGGGAGCCTCTATATACAGGGTCTATACAGCCACATGGAGGATATATATATATACAGGGAGCCTCTATATACAGAGTCTATACATCCACATGGAGGATATATATATATACAGGGAGCCTCTATATACAGGGTCTATACATCCACATGGAGGATATATATATATACAGGGAGCCTCTATATACAGGGTCTATACAGCCACATGGAGGATATATATATATACAGGGAGCCTCTCAGGGGCGTAGCTAAAGGCTCATGGGCCCTGGTGCAAGAGTTAGGCTTGGGCCCCCTTCCCTCAGTGCTTTGTGTGTCTTCTTATGCAGCACAAGGGTCTTTGGGCCCCCTCAGGCTCCTGGGCCCGGTAGCGACTGCTACCTCTGCACCCCCTATAGCTATGCCCCTGGAGCCTCTATATACAGGGTCTATACATCCACATGGAGGTTATATATATATACAGGGAGCCTCTATATACAGGGTCTATACATCCACATGGAGGATATATATATATACAGGGAGCCTCTATATACAGGGTCTATACAGCCACATGAAGGGTATATATATATACAGGGAGCCTCTATATACAGGGTCTATACATCCACATGGAGGTTATATATATATACAGGGAGCCTCTATATACAGGGTCTATACAGCCACATGAAGGATATATATATACAGGGAGCCTCTATATACAGGGTCTATACATCCACATGGAGGTTATATATATATATATATACAGGGAGCCTCTGTATACAGGGTCTATACATCCACATGGAGGTTATATATATACAGGGAGCCTCTATATACAGGGTCTATACATCCACATGAAGGATATATATATATACATGGAGCCTCTATATACAGGGTCTATACATCCACATGGAGGTTATATATATACAGGGAGCCTCTATATACAGGGTCTATACATCCACATGAAGGATATATATATATACATGGAGCCTCTATATACAGGGTCTATACATCCACATGGAGGTTATATATATATATATATATATATATATACAGGGAGCCTCTATATACAGGGTCTATACATCCACATGGAGGATATATATATATATATATATATATATATACAGGGAGCCTCTATATACAGGGTCTATACATCCACATGAAGGATATATATATATATATATATACAGGGAGCCTCTATATACAGGGTCTATACATCCACATGAAGGATATATATACAGGGAGCCTATATACAGGGTCTATACATCCACATGAAGGATATATATATATATATATATACACAGGGAGCCTCTATATACAGGGTCTATACATCCACATGAAGGATATATATATATATATATATATACAGGGAGCCTCTATATACAGGATCTATACATCCACATGAAGGATATATATATATATATATATATATACAGGGAGCCTCTATATACAGGGTCTATACATCCACATGAAGGATATATATATATATATATATATATATACAGGGAGCCTCTATATACAGGGTCTATACATCCACATGAAGGATATATATATATATATATATATATATATATACAGGGAGCCTCTATATACAGGGTCTATACATCCACATGAAGGGTATATATATATACACAGGGAGCCTCTATATACAGGGTCTATACATCCACATGAAGGATATATATATATACATGGAGCCTCTATATACAGGGTCTATACATCCACATGAAGGATATATATATATACAGGGAGCCTCTATATACAGGGTCTATACATCCACATGGAGGTTATATATATATACAGGGAGCCTCTATATACAGGGTCTATACATCCACATGAAGGATATATATATATATATACAGGGAGCCTCTATATACAGGGTCTATACATCCACATGAAGGATATATATATATACAGGGAGCCTCTATATACAGGGTTTATACATCCACATGAAGGTTATATATACACACAGGGAGCCTCTATATATAGGGTCTGTACATCCACATGAAGGATATATACATTTCCTGGACGTCCTGCGGCAGCACACATACATACCGGTTTTATTCCCCTCGGTACAACCAGAAGAGACAGGTTAACAAGCTTAATTAAAACACTAAATTAATTAACCAATCACACGCAGCGTGAAGGCCCGGCATTGAAGCCCAGCGTGAAGACCCGGCATTGAAGCCCAGCATGAAGGCCCGGCATGGAAGCCCAGCGTGAAGGCCCGGCATTGAAGCCCAGCATGAAGGCCCGGCATGGAAGCCCAGCGTGAAGGCCCGGCATTGAAGCCCAGCATGAGGGCCCGGCATGGAAGCCCAGCGTGAAGGCCCGGCATGGGAGCCCAGCGTGAAGACCCGGCATTGAAGCCCAGCATGAAGGCCCGGCATGGAAGCCCAGCGTGAAGGCCCGGCATTGAAGCCCAGCATGAGGGCCCGGCATGGAAGCCCAGCGTGAAGGCCCGGCATGGGAGCCCAGCGTGAAGGCCCGGCATGGAAGCCCAGCGTGAAGGCCCGGCATGGGAGCCCAGCGTGAAGGCCCGGCATGGAAGCCCAGCGTGAAGGCCCGGCATGGAAGCCCAGCGTGAAGGCCCGGCATGGAAGCCCAGCGTGAAGGCCCGGTATGGAAGCCCAGCGTGAAGGCCCGGTATGGAAGCCCAGCGTGAAGGCCCATCATGGAAGCCCAGCGTGAAGGCCCAGCATGGAAGCCCAGCATGAAGGTCCGGCATGGAAGCCCAGCGTGAAAGCCCATCATGGAAGCCCAGCGTGAAGGCCCGGCATGGAAGCCCAGCGTGAAGGCCTGGCATGGAAGCCCAGCGTGAAGGCCCGGCATGGAAGCCCAGCGTGAAGGCCCGGCATGGAAGCCCAGCGTTAAGGCCCGGCATGGAAGCCCAGCATGAAGGCCCGGTATGGAAGCCCAGCGTGAAGGCCCGGCATGAAGGCCCGGCATGGAAGCCCAGCTTGAAGGCCGGGTGTTCTGCCAGATTCCTATACCTTGGCAGAACGCTATACCGGAAGTGATGCGGACGCACAGGAATCAGTTGGAGGAGGGTGTGTGCGGCGCTGCGCAAGCGCACATCCACTGGATTAGCAAAAAATCATTGCAGCGCCGCGGGAGAAGGACTTCATGCGCAAAACCATACACAGCGCGTGCGCACTTAGGAGTAGGTAGATTTTCCAGCGCAAAATGTTCCATAAGATCTCCCTAACCCTGAGTGCGCACGCGCGGACACATCATCCTTACCGCAGAGCTGAGTGCAGAATATGGAGGTCAACACATAGCAGAGCTGAGTGTGGGATATTAGGGGACACCGCTTATGTGGTGACCCCAATATCGCGCAGTCAGCACTGCTATGTGGTGACCCCAATATCGCGCAGTCAGCTCTGCTATGTGGTGACCCCAATATCGCGCAGTCAGCTCTGCTATGTGGTGACCTAAATATCCAGCACCCTTTGTTTCCTACGTTTTCTAGCTGCTAGAACACATACTGATGGTATTTTCTCTTTCCTCTCAGCAGGCCCAGATTATGTATCAGCCGTGGTCGGCCTTTACCTGAAGCCTCCTGACAAGGTCTCCTCTGTCTGTTCTGCTCCAGGTTTTATTGAGTTAAAAACAAACTAAACTCTGTGTTTGAGGAGATTCAACCTGCAGAGAAATATAAGAGACCGAGGAAAGAGTCACGTGATCCATCTCCGCAGCCGTTATCCTCTGAGGTCTCTCTGCATCTGAATCATCCGATGACTTAGACTCAGATGACCCAGAGGAGTTGTTTCTCCTTCAGAAGGACACATTACACGAACTTTATTAAGCTGTCAAAAAAAAATGTCCAAGAGCTATAGTATTCTATTTTCCTCCTACTCAAGGCAGCTCCAGAACTCCTCTGTGATGCCCCTTTTAGAACGTGAGAGGTTCTGCTCCGGGGCTGTGGCCCTGGCCAACTCTCAGATGTCCTTTATGGATCAAACAATGGCCTGGGGATATTTTAGAAAAATAAATCAATAAAATAATTTCTGTAACCTGCCCTTTCATCCAGGGCTCAGGTTCGGTCCACAGTTGGACTAGATATTGGAAGCCCTGAATGAGAGAAAAGGAGCTAAATTTCCAGATTTAAAAAGGTTTTTAGATTTTCCAACAAAGAAGATTTAGATACAAAAGAAAAGGCTAACCATTCAAGAGAAGGGGCAGCAATAAAAAATCTGCCGATCTATGACCCTGTAGGCCCGGTCTGCAAAAATCCTGGTTCCAGTGGGCAGACACTTCCTCAGACACCTGGGTGGTTTCCACACTACAAGAAAGCTACGCACTAGAGTTCATTTCCCCTCCTCAGGACAAGTTCACGATAATAAGGATTAAGTCGCCGGTGGTGCCCAGACTAATCTCACTATGCGTTCAAAAGTCAGCCTTAAAGAAAGTTTTGCCATCAGAAAGAGTAAAAGGAATAGACTCCGAGGTGTTCCTAGTGCCCAAGACAGTAAAACAAATGGAGGCTCATAATTGATCTTACCTACCTGAACAGATTTCTGGTCAGACAAAAGTTCAAGATGGAGACAATCATCTCAGGGATGCCTCTATTATACAATAGAGATTAACTTGTAACAATACACCTAATGGATGCGTATCTACTATACTTTCCCAGCATCTCACATCTCTTCAGATAGCTCTACACTCAAGAACAGGTCTGCAACATCTCCAATTCATATGTCTGCCTTTAGGAATTGTGGTAGCCCCAAGAGTGGTGACTCTATCAGCCGTCCTGAGATTGAGAGGACTTACTGTGGCTTCCTACCCAGATAATTGGTTACTGAGAGCATCTTCTGCAACTCTACTGTTGCAGGATCTGCACAGAACAATACAAGTTTTGCAAGAACACGGTTTTCTGATGCATAACTCTCACAATATGTCTGTGAAACTTTCAGTAGAAAGAAGATGGAAGATTGTACGAGAAATCACTAACCTCTCCACTTGCCACACGATCTCCATCAGAGAAGCAATGAGAGTGCTATGGCTCCTTATATCATCAATCGATGAAGTTCAATGGGCCAAGGATCACATGAGATAATCTCCAGAGCAACATCTTGGCATCATGGAATGGTTGTGCTCACAAAGACCTGGACAATATGGTGTCCATTCATTCCTCGACCGGTTAAAACCTTCATTGGTGGTTAATTCGGTCTCATCTCCAGAGATGTCATTATCTGTTTTCTCAGCCCTGGACTCTCCTCACCAAGGATACCTCATCATGGAGTCAGAATGCCCATGTTGGCAATCATTGGGTAAAGAGCATCGCAAACAAGCCCTTGTCCTTAAAGATGAAGTTAAGAGCAGTAACTTTAGCTGCAAAGCATTTTTAGCATTACTTGCGACTGTCTTCTATATAAATATACAGGGGGGTACTGGGAGTCCCCTACTGTCTTTGGAATACAAATCCCCTCCCCCCCTCCCCACCGGGGAATGTAGTCTGAACTCTGAAGTCTTCAATTAATCTGTCCAGGATATGGCAATGCCGGACTTGGATGCCGTGGCATCAATGGAGTATGCAAAGCTACAAGAGTTCTGCTCTCTCCATCGGGAGCAGCAAGCATTGGCTGCAGATGGTCTATCTATCTGCTGGATGGGAAAACGAATATGTTTCCCTCCTCTTCCTCTAATCCCCAAGGTCCTGAGGAAAATATTGGAAGAAAAGACAGAAGCAATAACAGTACTCCCATTCAGGCTGCGCAGAGCGTGGTTTTATCTGGCATTGATGATGTCGAGAGGGATCTTCTAGAAACTTCCACTGCGGTCCAATCTTCTATCCCAGAGAGGAATCCTTCATCCCAATCTGAAGATGCTCCATCTAACGGCCTGGAGGCTAAGCGGCAAACCTTATTAGTTAGGCCTCTCCTCTGAGGTTGTCAGCACAATTCTAGCCTCCAGAAGACCTACAGCCATTAAAACCTATAATAGAGTCTGGAAGATCTTCAAGGTGTACCGGGCAATCTTGGGATCCTAAAGCTATAACCGCCATTCTTCAGTTCTTGCAAGATGGTTTCAGTAAAGGCCTCAAGTTCAAGAATCTGAAGTTACAGTTTACAGCCATAGACACTCAGCTTCAGGGATTATTCGCCAATATCTGCCTGGTAAAGTCGTTTTTCAGAGCCCTAAAGATCGCTAATCCAGCGGTTCATTCTCTGCTTCCTTCCTTGGACCTTTCTCTTGTTTTGTTGGTGTTCTCCAACTCGCCTTTTGAGCCTTTACAGCAAGCATCTCTGCACTTGATGACCTTAAAGACATTCTTTCTTTCTTGTGTCTGTAAGAAGAATAAGTAAGCTCCAAGCTCTGTCTATCTGGGATCCATATCTCAGAGACCTGGGTCACTGTCTGGTTCTTCAAACAATGCCTGGATCCCTTCCAAAGGTGGCCTCCAGTTATAATATTATAAACAAGACATCACCTTACCTGTGCTATGTCCAGATCCTGTTGGAGAAGAACAGGCATCACTGTATCTGTTAGATGTAAGAAGAGCTATCTCGTGTTATCTAGAGAAGACAGAACAGTTTAGATCAGCGGAGAATCTGTTCATTCAGCATCATGGTCCGAATAAGAGTAACAGAGCGAGCAAGATGGATACACAGTACAGTAGAAAGATGGAAGGAAGTTCAGTGTCGCCTTAACGTCAAGGTCACTCAACCAGATCAACGGCATCTTCATGGGCAGATCTAGCGCAGGTGTCCCTTCACCACATCTGCTCGGCGGCAACCTGGTCCTCGAATTCCGCCTTCATCATTAAATATAATCAGCTGGAGCTGATGCAGGCAGAGGGCTCTACTTTTGAGAAAAGAGTGTTGGAGTTAGCATCTTCTATACCCCCCCCCCATTAATTTTTGATTTTCAAATTCCATATGTATTATGTGCTGCCGTAGGACGTCCAGGAAAAGTGAAAATTTACCCACCTGAAATTTCTGTTTCCTGTAGTCCTTAGGCAGCACAACTTTCCCTCCCTTAATAATGTAATTTTTTTTTGCTTTATTATAATACAAGGAGGCTTCTCTGGTGTCAGGGTCTTAGGGGTGGACCTGGCGTGTGATTGGTTGATTTAGTTTTTTTTATTAAGTTTGGTAACCTGTCTCTTCGGGTTGTACTGAGGGGAATAAAACCCCTATGTATTTGTGCTGCCGTAGGACTACAGGAAAGGAAAATTTCAGGTGGGTAAATTTTCACTTATATAAAGGGAGCCTCTATATACAGGGTCTATACATCCACATATAAGTTTTATATATATATATATATACAGGGAGCCTCTATATACAGGGTCTATACATCCACATGAAGGTTATATATATACATTGAGCCTCTATATACAGGGTCTATACATCCACATGAAGGTTATATATATACAGGGAGCCTCTATATATAGGGTCTATACATCCACATGAAGGTTATATATATACATGGAGCCTCTATATACAGGGTCTATACATCCACATGAAGGTTATATATATCCATTGAGCCTCTATATACAGGGTCTATACATATACATGAAGGTTATATATATACATTGAGCCTCTATATACAGGGTCTATACATCCACATGAAGTTTATATATATACAGGGAGCCTCTATATACAGGGTCTATACATCCACATGGAGGATATATATATATATATACAGGGAGCCTCTATATACAGGGTCTGTACATCCACATGAAGGATATATATATATATACATTGAGCCTCTATATACAGGGTCTGTACATCCACATGAAGGATATATATATATATATATACATTGAGCCTCTATATACAGGGTCTATACATACACATGAAGGTTATATATATACATGGAGCCTCTATATACAGGGTCTATACATATACATAAAGGTTATATATATACATTGAGCCTCTATATACAGGGTCTATACATACACATGAAGGTTATATATATACATTGAGCCTCTATATACAGGGTCTATACATATACATGAAGGTTATATATATACATGGAGCCTCTATATACAGGGTCTATACATCCACATGGAGGATATATATATACAGGGAGCCTCTATATACAGGGTCTATACATCCACATAAAGGTTATATATATACAGGGAGCCTCTATATACAGGGTCTATACATATACATGAAGGTTATATATATACATTGAGCCTCTATATACAGGGTCTATACATCCACATGGAGGATATATATATATATACAGGGAGCCTCTATATACAGGGTCTATACATCCACATAAAGGTTATATATATACATTAAGCCTCTATATACAGGGTCTATACATCCACATGGAGGATATATATATATATACAGGGAGCCTCTATATACAGGGTCTATACATCCACATGGAGGATATATATATATACAGGGAGCCTCTATATACAGGGTCTATACATCCACATGAAGGTTATATGCGTTAATTTCTTAACGATAATTTGTTTTCCCTTAGTCCTCACAGCAGCACATGTGGGGTTTATCCGCCCCAGTGAAACTGGTAGGACAGACGGAATATTTAATGAAGTAAAGTAATCAAATAAATCCACGCCCCCATTACCTCACTATAAGAGGCCAAACCCCCCATACACATAAGGGAGGGATATTTGTGTGCTGCTGTTAGGACTAAGGGAAAGCAAATTATCGTTAAGAAATTAACGCTTCCCTTACGTCCTAACCAGCAGCACATGTGGGGACTTAGCAAGAAGTTAGCCTAAAGGGTAGGGACTTCAATGCTGAATGGAATTCAAAACAGACCGCCCAAAGGCAGTGTCTTCTGATCCCCTGAGGTTGAGTCTATAATGCTTTACAAAGGTAGAATGTGAGCTCCAGGAGGCCGCGGAACAGATCTGTTCCAGAGGAATAAGAGACCTTTCGGCCCAACTAGTAGAGACTGCTCGGGTGGAGTGAGCAGTGACAAAGGCAGGAGGCCTATCTTGGGAAGCAAAAGATTCTCTGATGGCCTCTCTGATCCATCTACTTAGAGTAGGCTTAGAGGCCTTCGTCCCTTTATTCCTGCCAAAGAACAGGATAAGAAGATTTTCTGACCTTCTGAACTCCCGGTATCTCTCAATGTAGACTCTCAAACATCTGGCCACATCCAGAGTATGGAGGGAAGTTTCTTCTGCAGAGGAAGAAGAGGAACATAACACAGGAAAAGACACAACTTGATTAATGTTGGGCACAGTGGGCGCCTTAGGCAAAAAGGTGGGTAAGAAACATAAAAGGACTCTGTCCAGTAAAAATAAAGTGTATGGCTCATATGCCGAAAAAGCCTGAAGCTCTGAAATGCGTTTGGCCGAAGTTACGGCCCAAAAAAAGGTTACCTTCATGGATAAAAACTTAAAGTCCACCTCTTCCAGGGGTTCAAAGGGAGGACCACTCAATCCTTTAAAGAGGACCTTTCACTTGTATAAACTATGTGAACGGAGTATGCTGCCATATAGAGCGGCGCCCGGGGATCTCCCTGCACTTACTATTATCCCCGGGCGCCGCTCCGTTCTCCCGTTATAGGCTCCGGTACCTTTGCTCCTTAAGTTATAGTAGGCGGGTTTTCCCTTGTCCTGTGGGCGTCTCCTTCTCCTAGGCTGCAGCGCTGGCCAATCGCAGCGCACAGCTCACAGCCTGGGAGGTTTTTTTCTCCCAGGCTGTGAGCTGTGCGCTGCAATTGGCCAGCGCTGCAGCCTAGGAGAAGGAGACGCCCACAGGACAAGGGAAAACCCGCCTACTATAACTTAAGGAGCAAAGGTACCGGAGCCTATAACGGGAGAACGGAGCGGCGCCCGGGGATAATAGTAAGTGCAGGGAGATCCCCGGGCGCCGCTCTATATGGCAGCATACTCCGTTCACATAGTTTATACAAGTGAAAGGTCCTCTTTAAGCACCACTGAGAGATCCCACTGCAGTATAGGTCTAAAAGTGCTATGCTTAAGACGTAGGGCTCCTTTAAGGAACCTCTTAATCAGAGGGTCTTGATGTAAAGATCTGCCAAAGGCAGCAGACAGGGCTGAGATCTGTACCTTGAGTGTAGAAGGGCTGAGGCCCTTATCTAGTCCATCCTGCATGAACTGGAGAATAGCAGATACTGGAGGACCTTGAGATGGTATTTGATGAGATGCACACCATAGAGGAAAAATACGCTTTACCCTGGCGTAGGCCTTAACTGTTGCAGGAGCTCTGGAATGAGACATCGTTATTAAGACCGCTCCTGATAGCCCTTCAGGCTCTAGAAGGGTAATTGCCCCGGGACACCAGGTTCTGCATTGGGGGAAGCTTCCATTATTGCCCTCGGCTCATCTGCATGAGCAGGGTAAACCAAGACCTCCTGGGCCAGAATGGAATCACGGCTATTACAGAGGCTTGGTCCTGCCGAATCTTCATCAATACCCTGGGTATCATGGCGATGGGAGGAAAGATGTAGGCCAGCCTGAACTTCCATGGAATTGACAGAGCGTATAAGGCCAAGGGGTTGTCCTCCCGATACAGGGAACAGAACGTTTCCACTTTGGTATTGAGTCTTGTCGCCATGAGATCTATGTCTGGGTGACCCCACCAGAGAGTGATCTGATGAAAGATCTCCCGATTCAGAGACATTTCTCCTAGAGCTGGGACTCCTCTGCTGAGCTGGTCTGCAACCACATTCAGGGACCCCCGAATGTGGACTGTTGAGAGGTGGGAAAGATTCTGCTCTGCTCAAGACAGAATTAGACCTACTTCTGAGAGTAGACACTGAGACCTTGTTCCTCCCTGTCTGTTGATGTAGGATACTGCAGTAAAATTGTCCGAGCGAACCCTTACAGCCTTGTTTCTGATAAGGGGAAAAAAAATAAAAGAGAGCCATCCGGATTGCTCTGAGTTCTCTTAGATTGGATGACATCAAACACTCTTGAGGGCTCCAGGATCCTTGAACTTGAAGTTCCTCTAGATGTGCACCCCAGCCTAGAAGGGATGCATCTGTCATCAACAGGATCCAACCTTGTTGGATCAATGACCTCCCATCTTTGACCTGTTTCCACCACTTCAGCGAGCGGTGGGCTAGAGATGACAGGGAGCACTTTGTCTCTAGCCCTCTGGGAGATCGATCCCATAGACTCAAAACTTCCGGTTGAAGAGGGCGAATATGCCACAAGGCCCAAGGAACCGCATTCACGGCTGCTGACATTAGGCCTAACATCCTCATCAGTACTCTGATAGTTACCCGGCGAGGAACCATAAGTTGATCTGCAGTCTTGGAAATGCGTAACTTCCTTTCCAGAGAAAGGTAGAGCGTCATGTTGGCAGAATCTATTATGAACCCCAGAAACCTCCTGGTAGTGGAGGGAGAAATCTCTGACTTCTGCCAATTGATAATCCAGCCCAAGCGCTGGAGGAAGGACTGAGCCTGCAGAAGATGAAGAGTCTCTACCGAGTGGGTTTTGAGGAGCCAATCGTCCAGATATGGAATGATCTCCAGGCCTCTCAATCTGAGGGGAGCTACTACAGCTATTACCACTTTGGTGAAGATGTAAGGCGCGGTTGTGATGCCAAAGGGAAGAGTGGCAAACTGAAAATGCTTCACCGTCCCCCTGAGACTCACTGCCACTCATAGATACTTCCTGTGGGCCTGGCTCACAGGGGGTGAAGATAGGCATCCTTTAGATCCAGTGTAACCATCAGGTCCCCAGGGCTTAGGATGCTGATTACCGATTTTATGGACTCCATCCATAAGCGCCTATTTTTTATGAATCGGTTGAGGTAGTGGAGATCTATGATTATGCGCCAACCTCCTGTGGCCTTGGGAACCAGAAAAACTGGCGAATAAATGCCAGACCCAATGTCTTCTGGAGGAACCTCCTCCAAGGCCCCTTTCTGCCTGTATTCCAGTATAGACTCCACTTGCTTCTCGCGGGGAAGTAGTTTTGTCAAAACACATTTTTCTGGGGGAACAGAAAGAAATTCTATCCTGTACCCTGTCCTTATTATATTCAGGACCCAGGGATCTGGAACAAACTCTGTCCAGGTATTTAGAAAAAAAAGTTAAACGGCCTCTGACTGGGAGGTCTGAAAGAATAGGAGTCAAATTTATGACTGGATCTGGTGGAAGGGGAGGGCCGTCACTGGTCAGCCTTATTGTCCTATATGATTCTCTCTTCCTGGACCCACGGCATCGCTGAGGCCTGGATTGGCCCTGAAAGGATCTGGACCCTCTACCCTGCCTACCCCTAGCCCTAGGGGTTTGAGGGAGGCATTTACCTTTTTTATCGGCAAGACCTTCCATAATGTGGTCCAGTTCGGCCCCAAAAAGCCTTCCTGGCTCGTAAGAGAGGCTGCATAAATTATACTTGGAGGCATTATCTCCCATCCAAGGCTTTAGCCATAGTAGCCTCCTACCCACTGAAGAGAGGGCTATAGCCTTAGAGGCTAACGTTAACTGCTGTGGGCAGGAGTCACACAAAAAATCCACGGCAAGTAGAATGGACTTAAACTGCGCCAGGATGTAACATAGTAACATAGTACATAAGGCCAAAAAAGACATTTGTCCATCCAGTTCGGCCTGTCATCCTGCAAGTTGATCCAAAGGAAGGAAAAAAAAAACCTGTGAGGTAGAAGCCAATTTTCCCCACTTTAGGGGAATAAAAAAATTCCTTCCCGACTCCAATCAGAAATCAGAATAACTCCCTGGATCAATGACCCCTCTCTAGTAGCTATAGCCTGTAATATTATTACACTCCAGAAATGCATCCAGGCCCCTCTTAAATTCCTTTACTGTACTTACCATCACCACCTCCTCAGGCAGAGAGCTCCATAGTCTCACTGCTCTTACCGTAAAGAGTCCATAGTCTCACTGCTCTTACAGTATAGAGTCCATAGTCTCACTGCTCTTACAGTATAGAGTCCATAGTCTCACTGCTCTTACAGTAAAGAGTCCATAGTCTCACTGCTCTTACAGTAAAGAGTCCATAGTCTCACTGCTCTTACAGTATAGAGTCCATAGTCTCACTGCTCTTACAGTATAGAGTCCATAGTCTCACTGCTCTTACAGTAAAGAGTCCATAGTCTCACTGCTCTTACAGTATAGAGTCCATAGTCTCACTGCTCTTACAGTATAGAGTCCATAGTCTCACCGCTCTTACAGTATAGAGCCCATAGTCTCACTGCTCTTACAGTATAGAGTCCATAGTCTCACTGCTCTTACCGTAAAGAGTTCCATAGTCTCACTGCTTTTACAGTAGAGAGTCCATAGTCTCACTGCTCTTACAGTAAAGAGTCCATAGTCTCACTGCTCTTACAGTAAAGAGTCCATAGTCTCACTGCTCTTACAGTAAAGAGTCCATAGTCTCACTGCTTTAACCATAAGGAGTCCATAGTCTCACTGCTCTTATAGTAAAGAGTCCATAGTCTCACTGCTCTTACAGTAAAGAGTCCATAGTCTCACTGCTCTTACAGTAAAGAGTCCACAGTCTCACTGCTCTTACAGTACAGAGTCCATAGTCTCACTGCTCTTACAGTAAAGAGCCCATAGTCTCACTGCTCTTACAGTATAGAGTCCATAGTCTCACTGCTCTTACCGTAAAGAGTCCATAGTCTCACTGCTCTTACAGTATAGAGTCCATAGTCTCACTGCTCTTACCGTAAAGAGTTCCATAGTCTCACTGCTTTTACAGTAGAGAGTCCATAGTCTCACTGCTCTTACAGTATAGAGTCCATAGTCTCACTGCTCTTACAGTAAAGAGTCCATAGTCTCACTGCTCTTACAGTAAAGAGTCCATAGTCTCACTGCTCTTACAGTAAAGAGTCCATAGTCTCACTGCTCTTACAGTAAAGAGTCCATAGTCTCGCTGCTTTTACAGTAAAGAGTCCATGGTCTCACTGCTTTTACCATAAGGAGTCCATAGTCTCACTGCTCTTATAGTAAAGAGTCCATAGTCTCACTGCTTTTACAGTAAAGAGTCCATGGTCTCACTGCTTTTACAGTAAAGAGTCCATGGTCTCACTGCTCTTACAGTAAATAGTCCATAGTCTCACTGCTCTTACAGTAAAGAGTCCATAGTCTTACTGCTCTTACAGTAAAGAGTCCATAGTCTCACTGCTCTTACAGTAAAGAGTCCATGGTCTCACTGCTCTTACAGTAAAGAGTCCATAGTCTCACTGCTCTTACAGTAAAGAGTCCATAGTCTCACTGCTCTTACAGTACAGAGTCCATAGTCTCACCGCTCTTACAGTACAGAGTCCATAGTCTCACTGCTCTTACAGTATAGAGTCCATAGTCTCACCGCTCTTACAGTAAAGAGTCCATAGTCTCACCGCTCTTACAGTATACAGTCCATAGTCTCACTGCTCTTACAGTATAGAGTCCATAGTCTCACTGCTCTTACAGTATAGAGTCCATAGTCTCACTGCTCTTACAGTATAGAGTCCATGGTCTCACTGCTCTTACAGTATAGTGTCCATAGTCTCACTGCTCTTACAGTAAAGAGTCCATAGTCTCACTGCTCTTACAGTAAAGAGTCCATAGTCTCACCGCTCTTACAGTAAAGAGTCCATAGTCTCACTGCTCTTACAGTAAAGAGTCCATAGTCTCACTGCTCTTACAGTAAAGAGTCCATAGTCTCACTGCTCTTACAGTAAAGAGTCCATAGTCTCGCCGCTCTTACAGTATAGAGTCCATAGTCTCACTGCTCTTACAGTATAGAGTCCATAGTCTCACTGCTCTTACAGTATAGAGTCCATAGTCTCACTGCTCTTACAGTAAAGAGTCCATAGTCTCACTGCTCTTACAGTAAAGAGCCCATAGTCTCACTGCTCTTACAGTATAGAGTCCATAGTCTCACTGCTCTTACAGTACAGAGTCCATAGTCTCACTGCTCTTACCGTAAAGAGTCCATAGTCTCACTGCTCTTACCGTAAAGAATCCTCTTCTATGTTTGTGTACAAACCTTCTTTCCTCCAGACGCAGAGGATGTCCCCTCGTCACAGTCCTGGGGATAAATAGATGATGGGAGTGATCTCTGTACTGACCCCTGATATATTTATACATAGTTATTAGATCTCCCCTCAGTCATCTTTTTCCTAAAGTGAATAACCCTAATGTTGATAATCTTTCAGGGTACTGTAGTTGCCCCATTCCAGTTATTACTTTAGTTGCCCTCCTCTGGACCCTCTCCAGCTCTGCTATGTCTGCCTTGGTTACAGGAGCCCAGAACTGTACACAGTCCTCCATGTGTGGTCTGACCAGTTATGTGTAAAGTGGCAGGACTATGTTCTTATCACCGCCATCTATGCCCCTTTTGATGCCCCTATTATCTTTTTGGCCTTGGCAGCAGCTGCCTGACACTGGTTTCTACAGCTTAGTTTGCTGTTCACTAAAATTCCTAGGTCCTTTTCCATGTCAGTTTTACCCAGTGTTTTACCATTTAGTATGTACGGGTGACTTGCATTATTCCTTCCTATGTGCAGAACCTTACATTTGTCAGTGTTAAACCTGATCTGCCACTTATCTGCCCAATCTATCCAGATCCATCTGTAGCAGTATACTGTCCTCTGTAGTATATATACAGTGTACTGTCTTCTGTAGTATATAATCAGTATACTGTCCTCTGTAGTATATACTGTCCTCTGTAGTGTATATATATATATATAGTATACTGTCCTCTGTAGTATATATAGTATACTGTCCTCTGTAGTATATATACAGTATACTCTCCTTTGTAGTATGTATATATACAGTATACTGTCCTCTGTAGTATAAATATATATATATATATATATAGTATGCTGTCCTCTGTAGTGTATATATACAGTATACTGTCCTCTGTAGTATATATACAGTATACTGCCCTCTGTAGTGTATATACAGTATACTGTCCTCTGTAGTATATATACAGTACACTGTCCTCTGTAGTATATATACAGTATACTGTCCTCTGTAGTATATATACAGTATACTGTGCTCTGTAGTATATATACAGTATACTGTCCTCTGTAGTATATATATACAGTATACTGTCCTCTGTAGTATATATACAGTACACTGTCCTCTGTAGTATATATACAGTATACTGTCCTCTGTAGTGTATATACAGTATACTGTCCTCTGTAGTGTATATACAGTATACTGTCCTCTGTAGTATATATATACAGTATACTGTCCTCTGTAGTATATATATATACAGTATACTGTCCTCTGTAGTATATATACAGTATACTGTGCTCTGTAGTATATATACAGTACACTGTCCTCTGTAGTATATATACAGTATACTGTCCTCTTCCATGTCTATTGCTTTACAGAGTTTAATGTCATCTGCAAAAATTGATACTTTACTATGCAAGCCTTCTACAAGATCATTAATAAATATATTGAAGAGGATAGGGCCCAATACTGACCCCTGTGGTACCCCACTAGTGACAGTGACCCCTCCAGTACTGACCCCTGAGGTACCCCACTAGTGACAGTGACCCCTCCAGTACTGACCCCTGAGGTACCCCACTAGTGACAGTGACCCCTCCAGTACTGACCCCTGAGGTACCCCACTAGTGACAGTGACCCCTCCAGTACTGACCCCTGTGGTACCCCACTAGTGACAGTGACCCCTCCAGTACTGACCCCTGAGGTACCCCACTAGTGACAGTGACCCCTCCAGTACTGACCCCCCGAGGTACCCCACTAGTGACAGTGACCACACCAGTACTGACCCCTGATGTACCCCACTAGTGACTGTTACCCACATACAGACGTTTTCTCCCAGTCCGAGCATTCTCATTTTATATACTAACCTTTTATGTGGTACAGTGTCAGATGCTTTGGAGAAGTCCAGATACACGACATCCATTGATTCGCCGCTGTCAAGTCTAGAACTTACCTCCTCATATCACTGATTAAATTAGTCTGACATGACCGATCCCTCATGAAGCCATGCTGATATGGCGTTATTTGCTTATTTTCGTTGAGGTGCTCCAAGATAGCATCTCTCAGAAAACCTTACCGGTCTATAGTTTCCGGGCTCTGTTTTTGGACCCTTTTTGAATATTGGCACCACATTTGCCATGCCAATCCTGTGGGACATTCCCTGTCAATATAGAGTCTGCAAATATCAGAAATAAGGGTCTGGCTATGAGATTACTTAATTCCCTTAGGATATGGGGGTGTATGCCATCTGGCCCTGGCGATTTGTCTATTTTAATCTTTTTAAGTCGCTGTATATTTTGTTAAACTGTTGGACATTATCTGTGACTTGGTCTCGACTGTTATTTAAATTACTCATTTCTGTCCACTGTTCCTGGAATGCTCATGGCCTAAACTCTCCGACAAAGAGGTCCAGGATCCTTCAGCAGCCGAGGTCCCTATGTGCAGACGTTGCGATCCTTCAGGAAACGCAAGCCGCACCGCAAGCGGACGCCAGCACACCACTCCTCACAGAGCGCATGCGCCAACAGCCCACGCACTCAGCAATGCCGCACGCCATCTTGTCTAAGGGCAATAAATCAAAGTTAAATAAAAATATTACCAATAATTCACTTTTTACAATGACGTGAATGAAGAAATGACAAGGGTCTATATCGAGGGTACCTCAATTTATTATACCCGCTGTAACTCTGAAGTCTACACTGAGACCTTTTGGTTTTAATGTATTTAGACGGAAAATCCATCTTAACTCATCTTTCTTCAAAATAGATGATCTATCAGCCCCTCTTTTGGGCATCAACACCTGATCCAATATCATAAATCTCCATTCATGCTCTTTATGTTCCTTATCTACAAAATGTTTGGCTACTGGTAGATCCTTTCTCTTGTTTCTAATGGTTTATCACAGGTAGTTTCTCCCACATACAGTAATTTGGAGGAAGGAATCACATGTAAGATAATGCTTAATCTCAAACCTTTCTTCTGTCTCAGGATGTATGGAAGCCGAGCCTTTATGCATCACATCCTAGACAAGGAAAACACCCGGTACTTTTGGGCTTGAGATAAACCCCTAGGTCCGGGTACTTCTGCTTTAACAATCCTATCCTCAATACTCCTGGATCTTTTATATGACATCATTGGTGGATCCCTGAAGCCAGCTATTTGAGGATAGCTGTTCTTCAGTACACCCCAATATCTTCTCCCAATCTGTTCAATA
The DNA here is from genome assembly GCF_014858855.1 of Bufo gargarizans. NCBI lineage: Eukaryota > Metazoa > Chordata > Amphibia > Anura > Bufonidae > Bufo > Bufo gargarizans. The sequence continues at coordinate 123,113 of NW_025334220.1, read as the reverse complement.
GAAGGACTCAATTCATTAGATGTTGTCACAAACATTATTCTATCACATTTTGGTCTAACTCCTGGTGTCATTAAATCATCTCTGGACCTTTGTTTAGCTCGACTGTTTTTGTACAAGATTCTTAGGGAATCCTCTTTCTAAGAAGAAACTCTCCATCCCTGTTAACGCTTGATCAGCATGTTCTTCCACATCCACAATCCTCCTCACTCTCAACATCTGACTATACAGCAACGAGTTAACCATCCTTCTTGGGTGGCAACTCGAAAAATGTAGCAATGTATTCTTATCTGTTTGTTTAATGTTCAAATCAGTATGTACCATCCCCTCCTTAATATATACCTGTGTATCTAAAAACGGTGCCCTTTCTGTAGACGCTGCCAAAGTAAACCTAATGTGTTCATCAATTGAATTTAGAAAGCAATGAAACTCCACTAGTGCCTCCATTGTTCCAGTCTATATTAGGAAAATGTCATCTATGTATCTCCACCACGACAGAACAAACCTGAAGTGGGGAGATACATAGATCCAGTGTTCCTCTAGAGATCGTACATAAACATTTGCATAAGTTGGCGCGTCGCGGCCTGCATCTTCTGGCCGGCGGCAGTCTCCATCTGTTCGGCGTAGGAATACAATACCGGCGGTATTGCAGGCCAAGGATCTTAGGTTCATGCGCTGGCTGTGGATGCAGGCTTTGCTCTGCCCACAGTGCAGCAGGGGGGGGGAGATGGCAGTGGCAGAGATCGATGTGGCTATCGGCTTTCAGGCCGAGGAGCCGGTGTTTCCACGAAGTTTGAAAGACGGCGGGTATGCGCAATGTTAGCGGCCAGCTGGAGGTGGGCCCAGATTCCCTGACACGTCTGATTTGCAACCAGGCCAGGATGACATTGGCCGGGGTTCCCTATACTACCAGGCCTTGGAAGAAGGCGAAGTTAGTCAAGATGAAGGGGAGGCGGACGGCGGCCTTGAGGACGCGGCGGGAGCCGTTCCTTCCACATCATCGGCACAGAGCGGATCGTTGACAGGAGGATCTATGGGGCGTTCGGTGGCTGCTGGGAGGACAACCCAGGGACAGCCAGGTGAGCGATATTTGTGTCAGATATGTGTTAGGTCGGGGTTGGGGGGGGTCTGGGTCTGAAGGGTTAGCGCGGTAGTTTTTGTCAGGTATGCTATCACTGTTGGCGCGCTTGGGTTCTGGTACTGGGGTGTCCCCGGCGGAGGTGTGGGCGCCTGCGCCAGTGGTGGGCACAGGAGTATGTGCTAGTATGGATAACGTTGAGGGCACGCCGGCTGTCACGGCGGGTGCTTTGGCGGGTGAAGCGGCGGCGTGTGGGGGTACCAGAGTCAGGACGGGGGAAGACGTCAGGCTGGCGGACTCTGCGAAAGGGGAGGTTTATGTCTGTTTTGAAGAGAACTTTGGGGGCGCATTTGAAGGCTGAGGTTAGGGAAAAAATTTGGAAGGACGAGTATGTTGAGATATTCTCGTTGCTTCTGCTTGAAAAGTTTAATTTGGATAGGGGGAAGCCGGATGAAAGTAAAAAGGAGGAGGAGGAAGAGAAGCGGCGGTATAGGTTGATTCCACTGACATTTTTGAACTGGCTTCAGGCTTTCGCGATTTTTGCGAGTGTGGTGGGTGAGAAGGCGCCGGAGAATTGTTCTGCCTTATTTTGTTTTATGGATGCGATTGGGGAGGCATATAGGACATATGGTGGGGTGGCATGGCTCCGGTACGACGAACAGTTTAGACAGAGAAAAGCGGTGCGGTTGAGTATCAGGTGGGACCACAAGGACATCGGTCTATGGATGCGGCTGATGTCGGCTCCAAAGGGTGTTAACCAGCCCTTTCGGTCTGGGGCCGGGGGTTCCTCGGCGTCAGAGTTCAATACCGGGAATAGAAAGTGGTGCTGTTGGCAGTATAACGAGGGTTACTGTAAATACCTTGCCGATTGCCGGTTCAAGCACGAATGTTTAGGTTGCGGGGGGTCCCACAGCTTGTCGCAGTGTTTTAAGCGGGGAAAAGGTAGAGGATTTGAGGCTGTGCACAAAGGGGGCGACTCCCGTATCGTTGGAAGAGATGGTACCGTGGCTAAAGACATACCCAAATAAGGAGGCTGCGGAGTTGTTGTTGAGGGGTTTTAGGGACGGTTTTGTGTTCCCGTGTGTGTCAGTTCAGGTGGAGGTCGCTGCTCGCAATCTGGCTTCCGCATTGCGACGGCCGGAGGTAGTTGCGGAGAAGATTGGGAAAGAGGTTGCTGTGGGGAGGATAGTGGGCCCGTTTGTTGAAGATTTGTGGGTTTCCCCGCTGGGGTTGGTTCCTAAGAAGAAGTCAGGCAAGTTTAGGCTTATTCATCACCTGTCTTTTCCCGCGGGGATGATGGTATCAGCGATGAGTTATGTTTAGTGTCGTACACATCTTTTGATAAGGCGGTTTGTTGGGTGCGTCGTTTTGGACAGGCGGCCTTGTTGGCAAAAACGGATATTGAGGCAGCGTTCCGTTTACTGCCCATTCACCTGGATAGTTTTCATTTACTTGGTTTTAAGTGGGAGGGGCAGTATTATGTTGATTGTTGCTTACCGATGGGATGCGCTATTTCGTGTTCATTGAAACATGTAGTTCTTTTTTGGAGTGGGTGGTGAAGCAGGAAGCGGGCTGGAATTCAGTGTTGCATTATCTCGATGATTTTTTGTTTTTGGGACCGGCTGGATCATAGGTTTGCTCGGTTTTGTTGCGAACGATGGAAAGGGTGGCCACCAGGTTCGGGGTGTCGTTGGCGCCCGAGAAAACCGAAGGGCCTGCTACGACTGTCAAGTTTTTAGGTATTGTAATTGATAGTGTGGCAATGGAATGTCGATTACCGGACAAAAAAGTAGGGGATTTGTTGAGTGAGGAGGTTTTCCTGCGTAAGGCTAGAAAAGTGCAGCTTCGGCGGGTACAGTCCGTCTTAGGAAAATTACATTTCGCTTGTAGGATCTTGCCGATGGGTCAGGTTTTTTGTAGACGCTTGGCCATGGCTACTGCTGGGGTCACGGTACCTTTACATTTTTTGCGGTTGTCAGCTGAAGTGAGGGCAGACTTAGAGGTTTGGGAGCGTTTTTTTCTGTTGCGATAATTTGGGGGTGGTGCAAGCAGTTAATAGTCAGTCTGCAATTCCCCTCCAGTGTTGCGCCTGCTGCGCCACTTATTTCTTAGGGGTTTGAGGTTGAATGCTTGTTTTGTGGCTGTGCATGTTCCTGGTGTTGACAATTCTATTGCTGACTCACTTTCTTGTTCTCAGTGGGATCGTTTTCGCAGGCTGGTGCCAGACGCGAAGGGTCTGCCTTGTCCTCAGTGGCTGTGGAGCGTGGCCTTGGGGTCTCCTCAGATCTGATCGGGAGGTCGGTGAGTAGGGGTACGTGGTCGGCTTATGCATCTGTGTGGACTCAGTGGGAGCGGTTAATTGATCAGGTGGTGGGCTGCATGGTGGGGGAGGATTTTCATTCGTTGTTGTATTATGTGGGGTTGTCTTTCAGTTCGGGTGTGTCTTTTTCTGTAGCCTCCAAAAGGGTAGCAGCTGTAGCTTTTTGGTTGCGGTTGCGGGGTTGGCCTGATGTGTCTAAGAGTTTTTTGGTGCGCCAGGCCTTAAAAGGCTATCATCGTATTGTTGTAAGACAGGACTCTCGCCGGCCGGTCCCGTTTGCTGTGTTGCAGAAGTTGTGGGAGCAAGCTAGTGTGGTGTGTTCGCCGGCGTTTGAGGTAAGTCTGTTTAGAGCCCCTTTTTCTTTGGCCTTTTTCGGTGCCGTTTCGGGTCTCGGAGTTGGTGGCTAGTAGTCGGTTTGGTGGGGGCAGCTTGTTGCGTGAGGACATTTCCTTTGTTGAAGTGGGGTTGCGGTGTGTGTTGCGCAGGTCTAAGACTGACCAGGAGGGCAAGGTGGTGAGTATTGTGTTGCGAGCTTTGAGTGGGTCGGTCTTGTGTCTGATTAGGAATTTTTGAGGGTTAGGCCTGATGTTCCAGGTTCGTTATTGATGCATCGGGATGGATCGGCTTTGTCCCGTTTTCAATTTGTGGCAGTATTTAGAAAATGGGTGCGCTCACCAAAGTCCCAAGGTTGGTTCCCCTCTACTTTAATTTATGTGTGTTTTTCATGCCGGTTGTGACTTCTTATATGCCGGATGCACGTTGCACTTTACTAAGTCCGCTGTTGTGGATCATTTATCCACACACTGCATCCATTCATACTTACGATGCGGCTGGCATGTTAACAATTGTATCATTACTTAAAGCTCACGTTTCCATCTGGCCTGTGTATGAGATAATCGATCTCGCTGCAGCCATTAGGCTTGCCCAGACTAGCAGGTGACGTGCGCTTAGGGGATGTTTCCACTTTGTGTAACCTAGGTGGGGCGCTGATCCGCAGTGCTGCCACATTACTGCTATTACTCAGCATATTTATTATTGTCTATGGTTTTGTCCTTTATGTGACTAATTAATAAAATACTTTGTGATTTACGTATATGTGTGTTGTTGTTTATCGGATGTTCTGAGTTGGTGCTCACATATGTTTTTCTCATTGTTATTGAGAAGTATTTTGGTGATACTAGGTATTTAGAAAATGCCTGTCTGCCGCCGGATACCCGGCACAGGAGTTTGTGTCTCATTCTTTCAGGATTGGTGCTGCGACTGAGGCGGCTAGATGGGGTTTGGGCGAGGAAGCTATCAAGCGGATAGGGCGTTGGGAATCGGTGTGTTATCATTCGTATATTCGCCCTCACATGCTGTTTTCTGTGTTGTGATCGGTATTGCGTTGTTCCAGTTGTTGGTGATATTCAGTTGTTTAGTCTAATTGTTTTGTTGTAGGTTCATCACCGTGCTTGGCGTAGATTCTTGGACATTCTTACGTTCATTGGGGAGTGTTGCGTGCGGACGTACGGAGGAACGGAAGGCAATTGGGTTTCCGACCAGATGAATTGCAAGTGCGATGGATTGGTTTGCGGGGGCTCTTATGGGGACGGGTGCTTCAGGAATTTTATGCTTCGGTTTCATTTGACAGAGCACTGGATATTTTGGTGTTGCATGTGGGCGGTAACGATTTAGGGGTTCGTAGTTCTAGAGAGGTGATTCGGGATATTAAACTGGACTTGTTGCGGTTATGCTGTGATTTTCCTGGGTTGTTGGTGATGTGGTCGGAGGTGTTGCTTGGAGAGCTTGGTGTTTCGCGTGGTCGGTGGGCCGGATTTATAGGGCAAGGGCAAAGCTAAATAAGGAAGTGGGGCACTTTGTGCGGCGTCATAGTGGAATAGTGGTGCGCCAAAAAAGGAATCGGAGGCTGCCTTGCCTCAGTTCCTGAGGGATGACAGGGTTCATCTCAACGATGTGGGTACTGACATGTGGGCTTTGGGGCTTCAGTAGGGCTTGGAGACAGCCCTGAGGGTGTGGCAGGACGCCCATAGGTGAGGTGTCGCCTTTGGTCGTTTGTGGCATGTTAATGGAGGGTCCTGGAAGGCAATGCAAGGCTTAATAGGCATGACAAGTTGGAGCGTGCATTGGTAAGCTGGTGGATGGGGCCCCTGTTTGGGCAAAATGGGCCCACTGGGGTAGATGGATCGATAATTTGGAGGATGTGGTGCCCTTGGGTCGGTGACCGCGGCCAAGGGTAAGGTGGTATGACAAGTGGAGGGGAAGAGTGAAGAGAATGGCTTGCCTCGTTGCCTTCTAGGATCCTATTATTCTATTACTAGGTTCGGAATGTTGTTACATTTTGATATGTTTTCTGTGTTCATTATTATTATTGGAAAAGTTGGTGAATATGTACTGTTTAATAAATTGGGCCGTGAAGGCCTCTTTCTCCAAGAATGTATCCTTGTGTCTTAATTTTGGGTAGAAGGGAGGGGTAAGTAGGAAGGTATTGAGGATGACTGAAGGGATCTTCCATCCTAGTAAGTCATGTCTACCAGAGCTGTTGTCCGTGCAATGAATGTTCATTTCTCTACCATAAGCCGTCTCCAAAGGAGTTTCAGAGAATTTGACAGTACATCCAACCGGCCTCACAACCGCAGACCACGTGTAACCACCCCAGCCCAGGACCTCCACATCCAGCATGTTCACCTCCATCATCGTCTGAGACCAGCCACCCGGACAGCGGCAGCAACAATCGGTTTGCATAACCAAAGAATTTCTGCACAAACTGTCAGAAACCTCATCTGCATGCTCGTCGTCCTCATCGGGGTCTGTACCTGACTGCAGTTCTTCGTCATAACCGACTTGAGTGGGCAAATGCTCACATTCTATGGCGCCTGGCACGTTGGAGAGGCGTTCTGTTCACGGATGAGTCACGGTTTTCACTGTTCAGGGCAGATGGCAGACGGCGTGTGTGGCGTTGTGTGGATAGAGTGGCCCATGGTGGCGGTGGGGTTATGGTATGGGCAGGTGTATGTTATGGACAACGAACACAGGTGCATTTTATTGATGGCATTTTGAATGCATAGAGATACCGTGAGGAGATCCTGGGGCCCATTGTTGTGCCGTTCATCCATGACCATCACCTCATGGTGCAGCAGGATAATGCACGGCCCCATATTGCGAGGATCTGTACACAATTCCTGGAAGCTGAAAACATCCCAGTTCTTGCATGGCCAGCATACTCACCGGACATGTCACCCATTGAGCATGCTTGGGATGCTCTGGATCGGCGTAACTTCGCACAGAAGAGGAGTGGACCAACATTCCACAGGCCACAATCAACAACCTGATCAACTCTATGCGACGGAGATGTGTTGCACTGCGTGAGGCAAATGGTGGCCACACCAGATACTGACTGGTTTTCTGACCCTTCCCCCCGTAAGGCAAAACTGTGCACATTTCAGAGTGGCCTTTTATTGTGGGCAGTCTAAGGCACACTGTGCAATATTCGTGCTGTCTAATCAGCACCTGTGAGGTGGGATGGATTATCTCGGCAAAGGAGAAGCGCTCACTGACACAGATCTAGACAGATTGTGGACAATATCTGACAGTAATGGGTCTTTTGTGAATGTAGAAAATGTCTCAGATCTTTGAGTTCAGTTCATGCAAAATGGGAGCAAAACCGGAAGTGTTACATTTATATTTTTGCTCAGTGTATATACAGGGAGCCTCTATTCACAGGGTCTATAGATACACATATATATACATGGAGCCTCTATATACAGGGTCTATACATCCACATGAAGGTTATATATATATACAGGGAGCCTCTATATACAGGATCTATACATCCACATGAAGGATATATATATATACAGGGAGCCTCTATATACAGGGTCTATACATCCACATGGAGGATATATATATATATATATATATATATATATACAGGGAGCCTCTATATACAGGGTCTATACATCCACATGGAGGATATATATATATATATATATATATATATATACAGGGAGCCTCTATATACAGGGTCTATAGATACACATGAAGGATATATATATATATACATGGAGCCTCTATATACAGGGTCTATAGATACACATGAAGGATATATATATACAGGGAGCCTCTATATACAGGGTCTATACATCCACATGGAGGATATATATATACAGGGAGCCTCTATATACAGGGTCTATACATCCACATGGAGGATATATATATATACACAGGGAGCCTCTATATACAGGGTCTATACATCCACATGAAGGTTATATATATATATATATATACATGGAGCCTCTATATACAGGGTCTATAGATACACATGAAGGATATATATATATACAGGGAGCCTCTATATACAGGGTCTATACATCCACATGGAGGATATGCGTTAATTTCTTAACGTTAATTTGTTTTCCCTTAGTCCTAACAGCAGCACATGTGGGGTTTATCCGCCCCAGTGAAACTGGTAGGACAGACGGAATGTTTAATGAAGTAAAGTAATCAAATAAATCCACGCCCCCATTACCTCACTATAAGAGGCCAAACCCCCCATACATCAGTGTGTCATAACAAGAAACTCTCAAAAAACAAAGGGAGGGATATTTGTGTGCTGCTGTTAGGACTAAGGGAAAACAAATTAACGTTAAGAAATTAACGCTTCCCTTACGTCCTAACCAGCAGCACATGTGGGGACTTAGCAAGAAGTTAGCCTAAAGGGTAGGGACTTCAATGCTGAATGGAATTCAAAACAGACCGCCCAAAGGCAGTGTCTTCTGATCCCCTGAGGTTGAGTCTATAATGGCTCACAAAGGTAGAATGTGAGCTCCAGGAGGCCGCGGAACAGATCTGTTCCAGAGGAATAAGAGACCTTTCGGCCCAACTAGTAGAGACTGCTCGGGTGGAGTGAGCAGTGACAAAGGCAGGAGGAGGTCTATTCTGGGAAGCGAAAGATTCTCTGATGGCCTCTCTGATCCATCTACTTAGAGTAGGCTTAGAGGCCTTCTTCCCTTTATTCCTGCCAAAGAACAGGATAAGAAGATTCTCTGACCTTCTGAACTCCCGGGATCTCTCAATGTAGATTCTCAAACATCTGGCCACATCCAGAGTATGGAGGGAAGTTTCTTCTGCAGAGGAAGAAGAGGAACATAACACAGGCAAAGACACAACTTGATTAATGTTGTGCACAGAGGGCACCTTAGGCAAAAAGGTGGGTAAAAAACGTAAAAGGACTCTGTCCGGTAAAAATAAAGTGTATGGCTCATATGCCGAAAAAGCCTGAAGCTCTGAAATGCGTTTGGCCGAAGTTACGGCCAACAAAAAGGTTACCTTCCAGGATAAAAACTTAAAGTCCACTTCTTCCAAGGGTTCAAAGGGAGGACCACTCAACCCTTTAAGCACCACTGAGAGATCCCACTGCGGTATAGGTCTTGAAATGCTAGGCTTAAGACGTACGGCTCCTTTAAGGAACCTCTTAATCAGAGGGTCTTGATGTAAAGATCTGCCAAAGGCGGCTGACAGAGCAGAGATCTGTACCTTGAGTGTAGAAGGGCTGAGGCCCTTATCTAGTCCATCCTGCATGAACTGAAGAATAGCTGATACTGGAGGATCCTGAGATGGTACTTGATGAGATGCACACCATAGAAGAAAAATGCGCTTTACCCTGGCGTAGGCCTTGACAGTCGCAGGAGCTCTGGAATGAGACATCGTTCTTAAGACCGCTGCTGATAGCCCTTCCGGCTCTAGAAGGGACTCATCAATCTCCAGGCTGTCAGATTGAGTCTGGATGGATCCAGGCAGAGCTGAGTGCCCCGGGACACCAGGTTCTGCATTGGGGGAAGCTTCCAATATTGCCCTCGGCTCATCTGCATGAGCAGGGTAAACCAAGACCTCCTGGGCCAGAATGGAATCACGGCTATTACTGAGGCTTGGTCCTGCCGAATCTTCATCAATACCCTGGGTATCATGGCGATGGGAGGAAAGATGTAGGCCAGCCTGAACTCCCATGGAATTGACAGAGCATCTACTGCCAAGGGATTGTCCTCCCGATACAGGGAACAGAACGTTTCCACTTTGGCATTGAATCTTGTCGCCATGAGATCTATGTCCGGGCGACCCCACCGGAGAGTGATCTGATGAAAGATCTCCTGATTCAGAGACATTTCTCCCAGAGCTGGGACTCCTCTGCTGAGCTGGTCTGCAACCACATTCAGGGACCCCCGAATGTGGACTGCTGAAAGGTGGGAAAGATTCTGCTCTGCCCAAGACAGAATTAGACCTACTTCTGAGAGTAGACTCTGAGACCTGGTGCCTCCCTGTTTGTTGATGTAAGATACCGCAGTAGAATTGTCTGAGCGAACCCTTACAGCCTTGTTTCTGATAAGGGGGAAAAAATGAAAGAGAGCCATCCGGATTGCTCTGAGTTCTCTCAGATTGGATGACATCAAACGCTCTTGAGGGCTCCAGGATCCTTGAACTTGAAGTTCCTCTAGATGGGCACCCCAGCCTAGAAGGGATGCATCTGTCGTCAACAGGATCCAACAAGGTTGGATCAAGGACCTCCCATCTTTGACCTGTTTCCACCACTTCAGTGAGCGGCGAGCTTGAGATGACAGGGAGCACTTTGTCTCTAGCCCTCTGGGAGTTCGATCCCATAGACTCAGAACTTCCGCTTGAAGAGGGCGAATATGCCACAAGGCCCAAGGAACCGCATCCACGGCTGCTGACATTAGGCCTAACATCCTCATCAATACTCTGATAGTTACCCGGCGGGGAACCATGAGTTGATCTGCAGTCTTGGAAATGCGTAACTTCCTTTCCGGAGAAAGGTAGAGCGTCATGTTGGCAGAATCTATTATGAACCCCAGAAACCTCCTGGTAGTGGAGGGAGAAATCTCTGACTTCTGCCAATTGATAATCCAGCCCAAGCGCTGGAGGAAGGACTGAGCCTGCAGAAGATGAAGATGAAGCGTCTCTACCGAGTGGGCTTTTAGAAGCCAATCGTCCAGATATGGAATGATCTCCAGGCCTCTCAATCTGAGGGGAGCTACTACAGCTATCACCACTTTGGTGAAGATGTAGGGCGCGGTTGTGATGCCGAAGGGAAGTGCGGCAAACTGAAAATGTTTCACCGTCCCTCTGAGACTTACTGCCACTCGTAGATACTTCCTGTGGGCCTGGCACACAGGGATGTGGAGATAGGCATCCCTTAGATCCAGTGTGACCATCAGGTCCCCTGGGCTCAGGATGCTGATTACCGATTTGATGGTTTCCATCCGGAACCGCCTTTTCTTTATGAATCGGTTGAGGTAGCGGAGATCTATGATCATGCGCCAACCTCCTGTGGCTTTGGGAACAAGGAAAACTGGCGAATAGACGCCGGATCCAATCTCTTCTGGAGGAACCTCCTCCAAGGCCCCTTTCCGCCTGTATTCCAGTATAGACTCCTCCAACACCGTTTGCTTCGCGCGTGGAAGTAATCTTGTCAAAACAAATTTTTCTGGGGGAACAGATAAAAATTCTATCCTGTACCCTGTCCTTATTATATTCAGGACCCAGGGATCTGGAACAAACTCTGTCCAGGTATTTAGAAAAAAAGTTAAACGGCCTCCGACTGGGAGGTCTGAAAGAATAGGAGTCAAATTTATGACTGGATCTGACGGAAGGGGAGGGCCGTCACTGGTCGGCTTTATTGTTTTTGTTCCCACCGGAACGATATGATCCTCCCCTCCTGGACCCACGGCCTCGCTGAGGCCTGGATTGGCCCTGAAAGGATCTGGACCCTCTACCCTGCCTACCCCTACCCTTAGGGGTTTGAGGAAGGCATTTGCCCTTTTTATCGGCAAGACCCTCCATAATGCGGTCCAGTTCAGTCCCAAAAAGCCTTCCTGGCTCGTAAGGGAGGCTGCATAAATTATACTTGGAGGCATTATCTGCCACCCAAGGTTTTAGCCATAGTGGCCTCCTACCCGCTGCAGAGAGGGCCATAGCTTTAGAGGCTAATTTTAACTGTTGTGGGCCAGAGTCACACAGAAATTCCACGGCACGTAGAATGGACTTAAACTGCGCCAGGATGTCATCACGGGATATGCCAGAGTCGATATCCGACTGCACCTGTCGGAGGCGTCTTTGGAGGAAGACGGCTACCTCCGTAGAGGATATGGCCACAGATGCAGCAGCAGCAGCAGTGGAGTAAGACCTTCTCAAGGTGCATTCTACCCGCCTGTCCATCGGGTCCTGTAAGTTGGAGCCGTCATCAGCCGGGACAAGAGTCCTCTTAGACAATTTTGCAATTGCCAAATCAACTTTGGGCACAGTGCCCCACTGGTCAAATTAGGAAGTCACAATCGGGAACATGGACTTGAAGCGCTTTGAGATGACCGGTGCCTTCTCAGGATGTTTCCATTCTAGCTTCATTAATCGAGACAGAGTCTCGTCCACTTTGAAGGCCCTTGGCCCCCTAGAGGTGGACTCTGAAGCTTCCCCGGGATCAACATCCTGGTCCCCCGACCGGATGGATCTAAGTAACCTCTGGGTCTTCTCTACAGGAAAGGCGTACCTTCCAGCCTCTTCTTCCTCCCCGCTAGACTCAGAGGAATGGACTTCGTCCACGGTATGGTAGACTTCCTCCTGCATAGGAGTGGGTCTCAGAGGAGATCGGACACTGGGTCTTCTGGATGACACGGAATCCCTTAGGGTGTTCATTGAGGACTCCACAAAGTCCTTTACCCAGACTACTACGTCCCGTATGGTAGGCTCCGTATCAGGAGGCAGAGGAGGAGGAGGACGGCAAGAGGGACACCTATTAAATTCATAGGAGTCCGCTAGAGGGGTGTCACAACCATCACCGGCAGAGGACATTATCTGCAGAGAAAGAGTTAAAAATGAATGAACAATGTCTATTCATTAGCTAACCAAGGAAGCAGCAAACCTACCAGACACAGGAAAGCTGGTGACTAAAGTAGTCTGCCTCAGTAACCAACCCAAGGCTGCAACAGCACAGCCTGGAAGGACTGGAGGCTTTATATATTCAAATTTGGCGCCCAAACTGACGTCAGACGCCAGGTTTGAACAAACTTTAATCATTGTTGTTCAGCAACAAACCACCAGAGGGCGCTGGAACACAATGTGTGTAAGCCAAACAGGAAGCTGAATGCAGGAGCTCCGAGCCTCCAAACAGCCGGCAGCACCAGCTTCCATCAGATAAGCTGCAACCCTGAAAGAGAAACACAAGGTTAGCATGAAATCTAAGAGCATGGCAGCCAAATGGCTGCCCCGTCTGTCCTGCAGTCCCAAGGACAGAAAAAAACACACTGATGTATGGGGGGTGTGGCCTCTTATAGTGAGGTAATGGGGGCGCGGATTCATCTGATTTACTTTACTTCATTAAACATTCCGTCTGTCCTACCAGTTTCACTGGGGCGGATAAACCCCACATGTGCTGCTGGTTAGGACGTAAGGGAAATATATATACAGGGAGCCTCTATATACAGGGTCTATACATCCACATGGAGGATATATATATATACAGGGAGCCTCTATATACAGGGTCTATACATCCACATGAAGGTTATATATATATACAGGGAGCCTCTATATACAGGGTCTGTAAATCCACATGAAGGATATATATATACAGGGAGCCTCTATATACAGGGTCTATACATCCACATGGAGGATATATATATATATATATATATATATACAGGGAGCCTCTATATACAGGGTCTATACATCCACATGGAGGATATATATATACAGGGAGCCTCTATATACAGGGTCTATACATCCACATGAAGGTTATATATATATACAGGGAGCCTCTATATACAGGGTCTGTAAATCCACATGAAGGATATATATATACAAGGAGCCTCTATATACAGGGTCTATACATCCACATGGAGGATATATATATATATACAGGGAGCCTCTATATACAGGGTCTATACATCCACATGGAGGATATATATATATATACAGGGAGCCTCTATATACAGGGTCTATACATCCACATGGAGGATATATATATATATACAGGGAGCCTCTATATACAGGGTCTATACATCCACATGGAGGATATATATATATATTGGAAGTAATGGTACGATCCATAGTTTGGGAGGAATGGTAAGATCTGTCGTTTTAGATTTATGATACCATCGGTAATTTGGGAGTCATGGCATGATTCTTACTTTGGGAATCATAGTACGAGGCATAGTTTGAGGGGTATGATATGATCCGTAGTTTAGGAGTCATGTTTTGATCTGTAGTTTTGGAGTTATGGTACAATCTGTAGTTTTGAACACATGGTACGATCCGTAGTTTGGGAGTCATGGTACGATCCCTAGTTTGGGAGTCATGGTACGACCCAAATTTTAAGAATCGTGGTGCGACCTGTAGTTTTGGACATATGGTACGATCCCTAGTTTGGGAGTCATGGTACGATCTGTGTAGTTTAGGACATATGGTACGAGCCGTAGTTTGGGAGGCACGGTGTGATCTGTAGTTTGGGAGGCACGGTGTGATCCGTAGTTTGGGAGGCACGGTGTGAGCCATAGTTTGGGAGGCACGGTGTGAGCCATAGTTTGGGAGGCACGGTGTGAGCCATAGTTTGGGAGGCACGGTGTGAGCCATAGTTTGGGAGGCATGAGACGGTCTGTAGTTTGGGAGGCACGGTGTGATCCGTAGTTTGGGAGGCACGGTGTGAGCCATAGTTTGGGAGGCACGGTGTGAGCCATAGTTTGGGAGGCACGGTGTGAGCCATAGTTTGGGAGGCACGGTGTGAGCCATAGTTTGGGAGGCATGAGACGGTCTGTAGTTTGGGAGGCATGAGACGGTCTGTAGTTTGGGAGGCATGAGACGGCCTGTAGTTTGGGAGGCATAAGACGGTCTGTAGTTTGGGAGGCATGAGACGGTCTGTAGTTTGGGAGGCACGAGACGGTCTGTAGTTTGGGAGGCATGAGACGGTCTGTAGTTTGGGAGGCATGAGACGGTCTGTAGTTTGGGAGGCATAAGACGGTCTGTAGTTTGGAAGGCATGAGACGGTCTGTAGTTTGGGAGGCATGAGACGGTCTGTAGTTTGGGAGGCACGAGACGGTCTGTAGTTTGGGAGGCACGAGACGGTCTGTAGTTTGGGAGGCATGAGACGGTCTGTAGTTTGGGAGGCATGAGACGGTCTGTAGTTTGGGAGGCATGAGACGGTCTGTAGTTTGGGAGGCATGAGACGGTCTGTAGTTTGGGAGGCATGAGACGGTCTGTAGTTTGGGAGGCATGAGACGGTCTGTAGTTTGGGAGGCATGAGACGGCCTGTAGTTTGGGAGGCATGAGACGGTCTGTAGTTTGGGAGGCATGAGACGGTCTGTAGTTTGGGAGGCATGAGACGGCCTGTAGTTTGGGAGGCATGAGACGGCCTGTAGTTTGGGAGGCATGAGACGGCCTGTAGTTTGGGAGGCATGAGACGGTCTGTAGTTTGGGAGGCATGAGACGGTCTGTAGTTTGGGAGGCATGAGACGGTCTGTAGTTTGGGAGGCATGAGACGGTCTGTAGTTTGGGAGGCACGAGACGGTCTGTAGTTTGGGAGGCACGAGACGGTCTGTAGTTTGGGAGGCACGAGACGGTCTGTAGTTTGGGAGGCACGAGACGGTCTGTAGTTTGGGAGGCACGAGACGGTCTGTAGTTTAAGAGGCACGAGACGGTCTGTAGTTTGGGAGGCACGAGACGGTCTGTAGTTTGGGAGGCACGAGACGGTCTGTAGTTTGGGAGGCACGAGACGGTCTGTAGTTTGGGAGGCACGAGGCGGTCTGTAGTTTGGGAGGCATGAGACGGTCTGTAGTTTGGGAGGCATGAGACGGTCTGTAGTTTGGGAGGCACGGTGTGATCCGTAGTTTGGGAGGCACGGTGTGAGCCATAGTTTGGGAGGCACGGTGTGAGCCATAGTTTGGGAGGCATGAGACGGCCTGTAGTTTGGGAGGCATGAGACGGTCTGTAGTTTGGGAGGCATGAGACGGTCTGTAGTTTGGGAGGCATGAGACGGTCTGTAGTTTGGGAGGCATGAGACGGTCTGTAGTTTGGGAGGCATGAGACGGTCTGTAGTTTGGGAGGCATGAGACGGTCTGTAGTTTGGGAGGCATGAGACGGTCTGTAGTTTGGGAGGCATGAGACGGCCTGTAGTTTGGGAGGCATGAGACGGTCTGTAGTTTGGGAGGCATGAGACGGTCTGTAGTTTGGGAGGCATGAGACGGTCTGTAGTTTGGGAGGCATGAGACGGTCTGTAGTTTGGGAGGCACGAGACGGTCTGTAGTTTGGGAGGCACGAGACGGTCTGTAGTTTGGGAGGCATGAGGTGGTCTGTAGTTTGGGAGGCATGAGACGGTCTGTAGTTTGGGAGGCATGAGACGGCCTGTAGTTTGGGAGGCATGAGACGGTCTGTAGTTTGGGAGGCATGAGACGGTCTGTAGTTTGGGAGGCATGAGACGGTCTGTAGTTTGGGAGGCATGAGACGGTCTGTAGTTTGGGAGGCACGAGACGGTCTGTAGTTTGGGAGGCACGAGACGGTCTGTAGTTTGGGAGGCATGAGGTGGTCTGTAGTTTGGGAGGCATGAGACGGTCTGTAGTTTGGGAGGCATGAGGTGGTCTGTAGTTTGGGAGGCATGAGGCGGTCTGTAGTTTGGGAGGCATGAGGCGGTCTGTAGTTTGGGAGGTACAGCAGAGTCTATCCTATTAATGTGTTCTTGGTTGTGCTGCAAAAATTCCCCGTCCTCCTCAAATGTAAGAAACACAACAGAATGAAAGTAATAATTTAATATTCAAAAGTAAAACAGCAATAAAGAAAAGAGATGTCACATAGAGAAAACAGGAACGTCTCTCTGAGGAACCTGCAACGTGCACTTGTGACATCATAACTGTGGAATCTGACATCATAACTGTGGAACAAGACAACATCTGGTAGTGACATCAGAACCAAGGAACATGGCGTCATCATCATCCCAGCGGAGAAATGTGACCTCCTTAGGTGGTGGCATCACAGTCAATAAATGGTATATCATGTAAACTAAAGAACATGGAAACATCTGCAACATAAAATCAGACAGTGACATCACCGCCTAGGAATGTGCCATCACAGTGCAGGAATGTGACAATATCTGGTAATGACATCACAGGTACAGAATGTTACATAAAGTGACATCATATCCAAGGAACATTACAGCATCTGGTAGTGAAATCCCAGCAGAGAAATCTGATATCATCGACTAGTGACATCACAGCATGTTGTACGACATAACAGCTAAAAAGATATTCCATGCCATGTTTATCACAACCTTACAATGATATCGTTTGTTTGTGACATGAGGAGTGAGAAGAGGACATCACAGGCAGATTAACCCTCCACCATTGGGCCCTTCAGCTCCTCCAGTAACTCTGACGCCATCTTCCGCAGTTCTGAGTTGGCTGTATGGGACAGCTCCGTGACGCGGGGCAGGCATTGCTGGACTTCTTCCCATAACATGTGCAGAACATCCGGCTCAAGAACCAAGGACTGGATGAGACGCAGGGTGTGGAGACAGACTTCATTGTCAGGATCTAGGAGGAAGAGACAGGTCATTCCCAACCGAACACGTCAGACCTACTCTGTCTATAATGTAAGGAGCACAGAAGTAACGGATCTGGGAAGACAGGCATCCCATGGAGCAGAAGACACTCCACAGGGGTTCACTAACTCAATAAGAAAGAGTCGGCCCCTCTAATTGCAGTTCTTTCTGCATATTGTATTCCATGTCAGATATACAGTAAGATGCCTGTGACGCAGCACTTGTAACTAGTAGGGAGGAAGCCCTTCTTCAGGCTCAAAGGCAAAAAAAAGTCAAAGCACCTCGTAGAACGGGGATGTTATGTGCGACATGGAATATGCAAAAAAGATATCCCAGATATTGGATTTATGGGGTTTGATGAGCAATGGTGGTGGTCATCCTTTGGGAGGAATCGGGTCTGGAAGGGGATAGTGGGTTGGGAAGATACCCTCCTGTTTATGTTCAATGGAATCATGAGCACTATAGTCTCAGAAGGAGGCTTGTTATGTGCAGGGTTATCCTGGTACCCTGTGATGACATCAGGATATACAGAGGTGCATGGACCTTGTGTCATGGAGAAGTTAGACTTATCGTTAGTTGGCACTAGAACCTCTGTTGAGCATACTTGAATAAAGCACTTGAGATGAGATATAGCACTATTAGCTGTAATAATGTCTCCCCATACACTACATATGGAGATAGGAGATCCTGCTCCCTAACTCTCAAATAGAAGCACCATATTGGACATTCTAGAGAGGTACTGTGCAGTATAGATGTGAATAAAGCACTTGAGATAACATATAGCACTATTAGCTGTAATAACATATCCCCATTGACTACATATGGAGAGAGTATATTCTGCTCCCTATTTCTCACTCAGAAGCTCTATATGGGACATAATACAGAGGTACTGTGCAGTATAGATGTGAATAAAGCACTTGAGATAACATATAGCACTATTAGCTGTAATAACATATCCCCATTGACTACATATGGAGAGAGTATATTCTGCTCCCTATTTCTCACTCAGAAGCTCTATATGGGACATAATACAGAGGTACTGGGCAGTATAGATGTGAATAAAGCACTTGGGGTGAGATATAGCACTTACAATTAGCTGCAATAATGTCTCCCTATAAGCTACAGAGAGAAAGTAGATTCTGCTTCCTCTGTACAGGACATTATAGGGAGGTAAATGGAGGGGTGGCCGTGCTTGTGCCCTGTGGAAATAGCCTAGTGCACTCACTCTGCTTTTTTTGGAAGTCCCATATAAAGAAATGGAGAGCACACTGCACATGTGCAGTCTGCTCTCCTTCATTTTGTGGGCCCTGTTCTAGAGATAGGTGCAGGTCTCACCTCTGGGACCTGCACCTATCAGACATTGGTGGCTTATCCTAGTGATATGCCACCAAAGTGCAAGATGGGCCAAGACCTGTAAGGATATGTTATTGTTAGAGGTTCTTGATTTGGGTCTCCTTGTAGTAAAGTTTTAGCAATAATCGAAGTATCTATGACTCCTGTAGGGGTGCCCACATCACGGCCACTCACTGACTACTCTTCCATGCTCTGTGAGGCTGAAGGGACATGTGTAGAACGTTTCACTTTACAGGGAATATGCTCTCTTTCTGCTACAAGTCATAGATGTCAGACTTGTGCGGCCGACTGCGCAGTGGGAATCTGCTGACGTCTCTGTCTAATGTTTTATTTTGTGGCGGTCTCTCTAAATCCCACTCTGGGAGGTTTGTGGTGGGATGAATCCTGAAGACTGTGGGGGAAGGAGAATCAGCTGCAGCCTACAAGAAAACTGCCTGAGGGGAGAAGATTTATACAAGTGCAAGAGAACACCCTGAAACATAAAAGGAAGCTACAGAGGACTCCCCAAGACGACCTGCCAGCAGAATGCTCCTCTCCTGTTATTCCACACAGAGGAGGATAGAATTCTAAGCAGCTCAGTGGTTAACACTGTAGGGGAGACCGGTGGCTCAGTGATCAGCACCGGTGGGCAGTGTGGAGACATGAGCGTCAGTGGTTAGCACTGGTGGACAGCATAGTGACTCACTGGCTAGCACTGGCACCTTGCAGCACTGGGATCCTGTGTTCCAATCTGATCAAGGATAACAAATTCACTGAGTTTCTATGTTCTCCCTCTGTTTGCGTGTGGGTTCCTCCCACAAACTGAGCTCCACTGGGGAAAGCGAGTGATGATGTCTGTAAAGCGCTGTGTAATATGTCAGTTATATACAGTACGGTATGTGATGAGAATATCTGTAAGTGATGAGAATGTCTGTACATTACTGCAGAATATGTCAGTGATATATAAGTGATGAGAATGTCTGTACAGCATTGTGGAATATGCCAGCGATATATGTAGTGAGAATGTCTGTACAGCGCTGTGGAATATGTCAGTGATATATATGTGATGAGAATGTCTGTACAGCGCTGTGTACTATGTAAGTGATATACAGTACGGTATGTGATGAGAATATCTGTAAGTGATGAGAATGTCTGTACAGCGCTGTGGAATATGTCAGTGATATATAGTGATGAGAATGTCTGTACAGCGCTGTGGAATATGTCAGTGATATATAAGGGATGAGAATGTCTATACAGCGCTGTAGAATATGTCAGTGATATATATGTGATGAGAATGTCTGTACAGCGCTGTGTACTATGTAAGTGATATACAGTACGGTATGTGATGAGAATATCTGTAAGTGATGAGAATGTCTGTACAGCGCTGTGGAATATGTCAGTGATATATAAGTGATGAGAATGTCTGTACAGAGCTGTGGAATATGTCAGTGATATATAAGGGATGAGAATGTCTGTACAGCGCTGTGGAATATGTCAGTGATATATAGTGATGGGAAAGTCTGTACAGCGCTGTGGAATATGTCAGTGATATATCAGTGATGAGAATGTCTGTACAGCTCTGTGGAATATGTCAGTGATATATAAGGGATGAGAATGTCTGTACAGTGCTGTGGAATATGTCAGTGATATATGTAGTGAGAATGTCTGTACAGCGCTGTGGAATATGTCAGTGATATATAAGGGATGAGAATGTCTGTACAGTGCTGTGGAATATGTCAGTGATATATAAGTGATGAGAATGTCTGTACTGCAGAATATTCCAAAGAAAGAAGATGGAGGCAGCATGACCGGTAAAACATCCCTTTATTAGGGGAACCGCCAAGTGAACAGCGTGCAGGGGTTGTGACGTTTCGGCTGCTTCACAGCCTTTATCAAACACAAAATGCCATTAACAAGTGCCTGTTTAAATATCTTAAAACACACCCACTCATAAGAGAGTGGCCAATGATAGTGTGACTAAGGTGCTGAGGTCATCACAGATGCGTCCTCAGGTGCTCCTACTACATGTGTCAAACAATCATACATATTAGATCCTTATCGCCCACATACCTGACAGGCACACATGTGCCTCGGCGTTCACAAGCGCCAGGCGCGCATGACAGGAAAGAGAGGGTCACGTCACTGCCTGTTTCCTTAGGATCAGCTGCTCGCAGTGCGGCTCCGCCCACCCGATCTCACGTCATCCTATCTCCCCCGTCGTGCGCGCCGTTGTCAGGGACGCCTCCGGGCTGGTCCGCCCCTACCCCACAAGACGGGTGCGATAACTCCACCCCACCGCATCCGCAGTATTCACGATCCAAACCTAGATCGGATTAGGCTGCAATGCTGTTCTGCATTCCCTTCACAGCTTAAGGCAACGATGGGGGACGTCCACAAAGGAGGCGGTGTCATCACGTCATCAGCCGAAACCCGGCCCTGATGACATCACAGTCCCGCCTCTCCAGTGTCCGATCCACCCCGCATTGCCGAAGCTGCAACCTCGGTCTAGCCCCATCCTTTGCTGCGGTGCGTGAAGGGAGAAATCCACACTCATCTAGGGGTCACGGATTGGACCCAAGCCTTAGTTCTATGGCATGCCGTACTCCATGTGGGCTAGGAAAAAGTGAGAAACGTGCCTTAATAAAAAACAAACTACAGTTAAAAACATTACACAGAGAACCAGTTCAAAGGTCACTCAGGCTCATTACACATTCGTTATCGGAAAATCTATGTTCATCCCATAAGGTTGGAGGGCTCTCATTTCAAAAATCCACCTAAGTTCTTTCTTCTGTAGAATCCGATCCTTGTCCCCCCCACGTCTCAGAGGGCCAACCGAATCAATGATTCTGAATCGGAGTTGGTTGACCGAGTGCCCACGCTCCAGGAAATGTTTTGCCACCGGCTTGTCAATCTGGGCCCTACGGATGTTACTCTTGTGGGAATTGATGCGTTCCCTGGCTTCCATAGTGGTCTCCCCAATGTAGATGAGGCCACATGGGCACGTGATCATGTATATCACGTCCCGTGACCTGCATGTGAAAAAGTTTTTGATCTTATAAGGCTTGCCGCTATAGGGATGGGCAAAGGTATCACCCTTCAGCATATTGCCACAGTTACAACACCCAAGGCAGGGAAAACATCCCAACTTCCTTGGTGCCAGATACCTTTGCCCATCCCCATGCGGCTCCCCAACCTCGGTCTTCACCAATCTGTCACGCAGGTTGGTCCCTCTCTTGTATGCCATCATGGGGAAACCCACAAATTCCTCTACCATGGGCAAACCTTTTTGTAAAATGTGCCATTCTTTGCGTATAATACGCGCTATATCACCACTTTTGGATCCATATGTCGAGACAAACGGAATCCGTTTAGAATCCCTCTCCTTCTTCTTTCCCTGGAACGTGGACTCCCGGTCAACCTCCCCCACTTTTTGTGAGATCTTCTCTACCAACCGTCGTGGGTACCCCCTCTCAAGGAATTTCTTCCCCATCTCCTCCACCCTTATCCCAAATTGCTCTTCCCCCGTTGGGATGTTTTCCCTGCCTTGGGTGTTGTAACTGTGGCAATATGCTGAAGGGTGATACCTTTGCCCATCCCTATAGCGGCAAGCCTTATAAGATCAAAAACTTTTTCACATGCAGGTCACGGGACGTGATATACATGATCACGTGCCCATGTGGCCTCATCTACATTGGGGAGACCACTATGGAAGCCAGGGAACGCATCAATTCCCACAAGAGTAACATCCGTAGGGCCCAGATTGACAAGCCGGTGGCAAAACATTTCCTGGAGCGTGGGCACTCGGTCAACCAACTCCGATTCAGAATCATTGATTCGGTTGGCCCTCTGAGACGTGGGGGGGACAAGGATCGGATTCTACAGAAGAAAGAACTTAGGTGGATTTTTGAAATGAGAGCCCTCCAACCTTATGGGATGAACATAGATTTTCCGATAACGAATGTGTAATGAGCCTGAGTGACCTTTGAACTGGTTCTCTGTGTAATGTTTTTAACTGTAGTTTGTTTTTTATTAAGGCACGTTTCTCACTTTTTCCTAGCCCACATGGAGTACGGCATGCCATAGAACTAAGGCTTGGGTCCAATCCGTGACCCCTAGATGAGTGTGGATTTCTCCCTTCACGCACCGCAGCAAAGGATGGGGCTAGACCGAGGTTGCAGCTTCGGCAATGCGGGGTGGATCGGACACTGGAGAGGCGGGACTGTGATGTCATCAGGGCCGGGTTTCGGCTGATGACGTGATGACACCGCCTCCTTTGTGGACGTCCCCCATCGTTGCCTTAAGCTGTGAAGGGAATGCAGAACAGCATTGCAGCCTAATCCGATCTAGGTTTGGATCGTGAATACTGCGGATGCGGTGGGGTGGAGTTATCGCACCCGTCTTGTGGGGTAGGGGCGGACCAGCCCGGAGGCGTCCCTGACAACGGCGCGCACGACGGGGGAGATAGGATGACGTGAGATCGGGTGGGCGGAGCCGCACTGCGAGCAGCTGATCCTAAGGAAACAGGCAGTGACGTGACCCTCTCTTTCCTGTCATGCGCGCCTGGCGCTTGTGAACGCCGAGGCACATGTGTGCCTGTCAGGTATGTGGGCGATAAGGATCTAATATGTATGATTGTTTGACACATGTAGTAGGAGCACCTGAGGACGCATCTGTGATGACCTCAGCACCTTAGTCACACTATCATTGGCCACTCTCTTATGAGTGGGTGTGTTTTAAGATATTTAAACAGGCACTTGTTAATGGCATTTTGTGTTTGATAAAGGCTGTGAAGCAGCCGAAACATCACAACCCCTGCACGCTGTTCACTTGGCGGTTCCCCTAATAAAGGGATGTTTTACCGGTCATGCTGCCTCCATCTTCTTTCTTTGGACTGTTCATGAAGGAGCCCTGATGAATCTTGGACTCCAGGTAGGCTGCTGCATACCGGATGACCTCAAGCTCTGGTGAGTGCGATTCCAATACTAATTTTTCTGTTACTGTACTGCAGAATATGTCAGTGATATATAAGAGATGAGAATGTCTGTACAGCGCTGTGGAATATGTCAGTGATATAAGTGATGAGAATGTCTGTACAGGGCTGTGGAATATGTCAGCATGGGGGTAGGAAGTGAGGGGGACGGATCCCCCCCAGGAAATAATGCGGGGGAAACAGGTTTGGTCAAATCCCCCCCAGCGGCAGTGTGTGCGGTGGCGGGGCAGGCACTGAGATGAGCGCGACCATTGTGGAAGCGAAGCGCTCATCTCCATAGTGATCTGACTGTTTGTATCGCCGTCCTCAGGACAGCAATACAAACAGAAGGCTGCGAAGGAGCAGGGCAGGGAGGTGTGTCCCATTCCTGATCCTCTGATAGGCTGCCGGCACTACTAGGCCGGCAGCCTATAAGAGGGCGGCGTAGGCGGCGTACAGCGCTGGAGTCGGGACACAGGCCGGAAGAGGCCTGCCACGCATCGCTCCAAAGAGGTAAGTATAACTGTTATTATTTTTTTTTTACTATATACAATACTTCGTTTTTTTTTAATGGCACATAATGGGGGGGCCCTATTACTGGCACATGATTGGGGGGCTGTTATTACTGGCACATAATGGGGGGGCCAGGTTATTACTGGCACATAATGGGGGGGGGGGCGGTTATTACTGGCACATAATAAGGGGGGCCCGGTTATTACTGGCACATAATAAGGGGGGCCCGGTTATTACTGGCACATGATTGGGGGGGGGGGGCTTGGTTATTACTGGCACATAATGGGGGGGGGCCCTGTTATTACTGGCACATAATGGGGGGCCCTGTTATTACTGGCACATAATGGGGGGGGGCCTGGTTATCACCCGTCTGCTCATTACCTGTCATCACCCGTCTGCTCCATTACCTGTAATCCCCCGTCTGCTCCATTACCTGTAATCCCCCGTCTGCTCCATTACCTGTAATCCCCCGTCTGCTCCATTACCTGTCATCACCCGTCTGCTCATTACCTGTCATCACCCGTCTGCTCCATTACCTGTCATCGCCCGTCTGCTCCATTACCTGTCATCCCCCGTCTGCTCCATTACCTGTAATCCCCCGTCTGCTCCATTACCTGTCATCACCCGTCTGCTCCATTACCTGTAATCCCCCGTCTGCTCCATTACCTGTCATCCCCCGTCTGCTCCATTACCTGTCATCCCCCATCTGCTCCATTACCTATCATCCCCCGTCTGCTCCATTACCTGTCATCACCCGTCTGCTCCATTACCTGTCATCACCCGTCTGCTCCATTACCTGTCATCACCCGTCTGCTCCATTACCTGTCATCACCCGCCTGCTCCATTACCTGTCATCCCCCGTCTGCTCCATTACCTGTCATCACCCGTCTGCTCCATTACCTGTCATCACCCGTCTGCTCCATTACCTGTCATCACCCGTCTGCTCCATTACCTGTCATCACCCGTCTGCTCCATTACCTGTCATCACCCGCCTGCTCCATTACCTGTCATCCCCCGTCTGCTCCATTACCTGTCATCACCCGTCTGCTCCATTACCTGTCATCACCCGTCTGCTCCATTACCTGTCATCACCCGTCTGCTCCATTACCTGTCATCCCCCGCCTGCTCCATTACCTGTCATCCCCCGTCTGCTCCATTACCTGTCATCCCCCGTCTGCTCCATTACCTGTCATCACCCGTCTGCTCCATTACCTGTCATCACCCGTCTGCTCCATTACCTGTCATCACCCGTCTGCTCATTACCTGTCATCGCCCGTCTGCTCTATTACCTGTCATCACCCGTCTGCTCCATTACCTATCATCACCCGTCTGCTCATTACCTATCATCACCCGTCTGCTCCATTACCTGTCATCACCCGTCTGCTCCATTATCTATCATCCCCATGTCTGCTCCATTACCTGTCATCCCCCGTCTGCTCCATTACCTGTCATCCCCCGTCTGCTCCATTACCTGTCATCACCCGTCTGCTCATTACCTGTCATCACCCGTCTGCTCATTACCTGTCATCACCCGTCTGCTCCATTACCTGTCATCCCCCATCTGCTCCATTACCTATCATCCCCCGTCTGCTCTATTACCTGTCATCACCCGTCTGCTCCATTACCTATCATCCCCCGTCTGCTCCATTACCTGTCATCCCCCGTCTGCTCCATTACCTGTCATCACCCGTCTGCTCCATTACCTGTCATCACCCGTCTGCTCCATTACCTGTCATCACCCGCCTGCTCCATTACCTGTAATCCCGTCTGCCCATTACCTGTCATCACCCGTCTGCTCCATTACCTGTCATCACCCGTCTGCTCCATTACCTGTCATCACCCGTCTGCTCCATTACCTGTCATCACCCGTCTGCTCCATTACCTGTAATCCCCCGTCTGCTCCATTACCTGTCATCACCCGTCTGCTCCATTACCTGTCATCACCCGTCTGCTCCATTACCTGTAATCCCCCGTCTGCTCCATTACCTGTAATCCCCCGTCTGCTCCATTACCTGTCATCACCCGCCTGCTCCATTACCTGTCATCACCCGTCTGCTCCATTACCTGTCATCACCCGTCTGCTCCATTACCTGTAATCCCCCGTCTGCTCCATTACCTATCATCACCCGTCTGCTCCATTACCTGTCATCACCCGTCTGCTCCATTACCTGTAATCCCCCGTCTGCTCCATTACCTGTAATCCCCGTCTGCTCCATTACCTGTCATCACCCGCCTGCTCCATTACCTGTCATCACCCGTCTGCTCCATTACCTGTCATCACCCGTCTGCTCCATTACCTGTAATCCCCCGTCTGCTCCATTACCTGTCATCACCCGTCTGCTCCATTACCTATCATCCCCCGTCTGCTCCATTACCTGTCATCACCCGTCTGCTCCATTACCTGTCATCACCCGCCTGCTCCATTACCTGTCATCACCCGTCTGCTCCATTACCTGTAATCCCCCGTCTGCTCCATTACCTGTCATCACCCGTCTGCTCCATTACCTGTAATCCCCCGTCTGCTCCATTACCTGTCATCACCCGTCTGCTCCATTACCTATCATCCCTGTCTGCTCATTACCTATCATCACCCGTCTGCTCCATTACCTGTCATCACCCGTCTGCTCCATTACCTGTCATCACCCGTCTGCTCCATTACCTGTAATCCCCCGTCTGCTCCATTACCTGTCATCCCCCGTCTGCTCCATTACCTGTCATCACCCGCCTGCTCCATTACCTGTAATCCCCCGTCTGCTCCATTACCTGTCATCACCCGTCTGCTCCATTACCTGTAATCCCCCGTCTGCTCCATTACCTGTAATCCCCCGTCTGCTCCATTACCTGTCATCACCCGTCTGCTCCATTACCTGTCATCACCCGTCTGCTCCATTACCTGTCATCACCCGTCTGCTCCATTACCTATCATCCCCCGTCTGCTCCATTACCTGTAATCCCCCGTCTGCTCCATTACCTGTCATCACCCGTCTGCTCCATTACCTGTCATCCCCCGTCTGCTCCATTACCTGTCATCCCCCGTCTGCTCCATTACCTGTCATCACCCGCCTGCTCCATTACCTGTAATCCCCCGTCTGCTCATTACCTGTCATCACCCGTCTGCTCATTACCTGTATCCCCCGTCTGCTCCATTACCTGTCATCACCCGTCTGCTCCATTACCTATCATCCCCCGTCTGCTCCATTACCTGTCATCCCCCGTCTGCTCCATTACCTATCATCACCCGTCTGCTCCATTACCTATCATCCCCCGTCTGCTCCATTACCTGTAATCCCCCGTCTGCTCCATTACCTGTCATCACCCGTCTGCTCCATTACCTGTCATCACCCGTCTGCTCCATTACCTGTCATCACCCGTCTGCTCCATTACCTATCATCCCCCGCTGCTCCATTACCTGTAATCCCCCGTCTGCTCCATTACCTGTCATCACCCGTCAGCTCCATTACCTGTCATCACCCGTCTGCTCCATTACCTGTAATCCCCCGTCTGCTCCATTACCTGTCATCACCCGTCTGCTCATTACCTGTAATCCCCCGTCTGCTCATTACCTGTAATCCCCCGTCTGCTCCATTACCTGTCATCCCCCGTCTGCTCCATTACCTGTAATCCCCCGTCTGCTCCATTACCTGTAATCCCCCGTCTGCTCATTACCTGTAATCCCCCGTCTGCTCATTACCTGTCATCACCCGTCTGCTCCATTACCTGTCATCACCCGTCTGCTCCATTACCTGTAATCCCCCGTCTGCTCCATTACCTATCATCACCCGTCTGCTCCATTACCTATCATCCCCCGTCTGCTCCATTACCTGTAATCCCCCGTCTGCTCCATTACCTGTCATCCCCCGTCTGCTCCATTACCTGTCATCACCCGTCTGCTCCATTACCTGTCATCACCCGTCTGCTCCATTACCTATCATCCCCCGTCTGCTCCATTACCTGTAATCCCCCGTCTGCTCCATTACCTGTCATCACCCGTCTGCTCCATTACCTGTCATCACCCGTCTGCTCCATTACCTGTAATCCCCCGTCTGCTCCATTACCTGTCATCACCCGTCTGCTCATTACCTGTAATCCCCCGTCTGCTCATTACCTGTAATCCCCCGTCTGCTCCATTACCTGTCATCCCCCGTCTGCTCCATTACCTGTAATCCCCCGTCTGCTCCATTACCTGTAATCCCCCGTCTGCTCATTACCTGTAATCCCCCGTCTGCTCATTACCTGTCATCACCCGTCTGCTCCATTACCTGTCATCACCCGTCTGCTCCATTACCTGTAATCCCCCGTCTGCTCATTACCTGTCATCACCCGTCTGCTCATTACCTGTAATCCCCCGTCTGCTCCATTACCTGTCATCACCCGTCTGCTCCATTACCTATCATCCCCCGTCTGCTCCATTACCTGTCATCCCCCGTCTGCTCCATTACCTATCATCACCCGTCTGCTCCATTACCTATCATCCCCCGTCTGCTCCATTACCTGTAATCCCCCGTCTGCTCCATTACCTGTCATCACCCGTCTGCTCCATTACCTGTCATCACCCGTCTGCTCCATTACCTGTCATCACCCGTCTGCTCCATTACCTATCATCCCCCGTCTGCTCCATTACCTGTAATCCCCCGTCTGCTCCATTACCTGTCATCACCCGTCTGCTCCATTACCTGTCATCACCCGTCTGCTCCATTACCTGTAATCCCCCGTCTGCTCCATTACCTGTCATCACCCGTCTGCTCATTACCTGTAATCCCCCGTCTGCTCATTACCTGTAATCCCCCGTCTGCTCCATTACCTGTCATCCCCCGTCGGCTCCATTACCTGTAATCCCCCGTCTGCTCCATTACCTGTAATCCCCGTCTGCTCATTACCTGTAATCCCCCGTCTGCTCATTACCTGTCATCACCCGTCTGCTCCATTACCTGTCATCACCCGTCTGCTCCATTACCTGTAATCCCCCGTCTGCTCCATTACCTGTCATCAACCCGTCTGCTCATTACCTGTAATCCCCCGTCTGCTCATTACCTGTCATCACCCGTCTGCTCCATTACCTGTAATCCCCCCGTCTGCTCATTACCTGTCATCACCTGTCTGCTCCATTACCTGTAATCCCCCGTCTGCTCCATTACCTGTCATCACCCGTCTGCTCCATTACCTGTAATCCCCCGTCTGCTCATTACCTGTCATCACCTGTCTGCTCCATTACCTGTCATCCCCCGTCTGCTCCATTACCTGTCATCACCCGTCTACTCCATTACCTGTCATCACCCGTCTGCTCCATTACCTATCATCCCTGTCTGCTCATTACCTGTCATCACCCGTCTGCTCCATTACCTGTAATCCCCCGTCTGCTCATTACCTGTCATCACCCGTCTGCTCCATTACCTGTCATCCCCCGTCTGCTCCATTACCTGTCATCACCCGTCTGCTCCATTACCTGTCATCACCCGCCTGCTCCATTACCTGTAATCCCCCGTCTGCTCCATTACCTGTCATCACCCGTCTGCTCCATTACCTGTAATCCCCCGTCTGCTCCATTACCTGTCATCACCCGTCTGCTCCATTACCTATCATCCCTGTCTGCTCATTACCTGTAATCCCCCGTCTGCTCATTACCTGTAATCCCCCGTCTGCTCCATTACCTGTCATCCCCCGTCTGCTCCATTACCTGTCATCACCCGTCTGCTCCATTACCTATCATCCCTGTCTGCTCATTACCTGTCATCACCCGTCTGCTCCATTACCTGTCATCACCCGTCTGCTCCATTACCTATCATCCCTGTCTGCTCATTACCTGTCATCACCCGTCTGCTCCATTACCTGTCATCACCCGTCTGCTCCATTACCTGTAATCCCCCGTCTGCTATCTATTAGTGATATCCTCATTCCGCGCGTTCTTGTCACCTGCTTGTGATACGTGCGTCATACTGTCCATTTTATCCGTACTGTCAGTGCCGTTATCTGACACTGGCAGCGGCTGTCCTCCAGTTCAGAGCTCCTGTACATACTGGCAGCTGTTTGGCCCGTGACCTCATTCACTTCTGAGACATTTCCCAGAATCCTCCAGTGAGAATGTCCCCGATACCAGAGGTAAAACCATCGCCACAGATGGAATGATGTAGAGGAGCCGGAGAAGCAACCTTGCTACAACGGCCCAGCCGGAGCCCGGCGCCAGTGTCCTGTGCTGTCTGCAGTGGGTGCTGCGGGGCCAATGAGGGAAGGCTCCCTCTTTAAGAGCACCGGCGCCCTGCACTACCATTGTGGGGTGCTGACCAGTTTCAATGGGGGGCCTAATAGAGGTCTCCAGGTCGGCCATCTTTGTACTGTTATTAGGCCCTGCAGTACAGTAAACGGAGCTGTCACTTCTAATAGGAGCGACACTGCAGTACAGGGAGCAAAGCAGTCACCTACTGAGAGCGCTGCAGTACAGTGGATGGAGCTGTCACCTACTGAGAGCGCTGCAGTACAGGGAGCAAAGCAGTCACCTACTGAGAGCGCTGCAGTACAGTGGATGGAGCTGTCACCTACTGAGAGCGCTGCAGTACAGGGAGCAAAGCAGTCACCTACTGAGAGCGCTGCAGTACAGTGGATGGAGCTGTCACCTACTGAGAGCGCTGCAGTACAGGGAACAAAGCAGTCACCTACTGATAGCGCTGCAGTACAGGGAGCAAAGCAGTCACCTACTGAGAGCGCTGCAGTACAGTGGATGGAGCTGTCACCTACTGAGATCGCTGCAGTACAGGGAGCAAAGCAGTCACCTACTGAGAGCGCTGCAGTACAGGGAGCAAAGCAGTCACCTACTGAGAGCGCTGCAGTACAGTGGATAGAGCTGTCACCTACTGAGAGCGCTGCAGTACAGAGAGCAAAGCAGTCACCTACTGAGAGCGCTGCAGTACAGTGGATGGAGCTGTCACCTACTGAGAGCGCTGCAGTACAGTGGATGGAGCTGTCACCTACTGAGAGCGCTGCAGTACAGTAGATGGAGCTGTCACCTACTGAGAGCGCTGCAGTACAGTGGATGGAGCTGTCACCTACTGAGAGCGCTGCAATACAGTGAATGGAGCTGTCACCTACTGAGAGCGCTGCAGCACAGTGGACGGAGCTGTCACCTACTGAGAGCGCTGCAGTACAGAGAGCAAAGCAGTCACCTACTGAGAGCGCTGCAATACAGTGGACGGAGCTGTCACCTACTGAGAGCGCTGCAGTACAGAGAGCAAAGCAGTCACCTACTGAGAGCGCTGCAGTACAGTGGATGGAGCTGTCACCTACTGAGAGCGCTGCAGTACAGTGGATGGAGCTGTCACCTACTGAGAGCGCTGCAATACAGTGAATGGAGCTGTCACCTACTGAGAGCGCTGCAGTACAGGGAGCAAAGCAGTCACCTACTGAGAGCGCTGCAGTACAGGGAGCAAAGCAGTCACCTACTGAGAGCGCTGCAGTACAGTGGACGGAGCTGTCACCTACTGAGAGCGCTGCAGTACAGTGGATGGAGCTGTCACCTACTGAGAGCGCTGCAGTACAGTGGATGGAGCTGTCACCTACTGAGAGCGCTGCAGTACAATGGATGGAGCTGTCACGTACTGAGAGCGCTGCAGTACAGTGGATGGAGCTGTCACCTACTGAGAGCGCTGCAGTACAGTGGATGGAGCTGTCACCTACTGAGAGCGCTGCAGTACAGGGTACGGAGCTGTCACCTACTGAGAGCGCTGCAGTACAGTGGATGGAGCTGTCACCTACTGAGAGCGCTGCAGTACAGTGGATGGAGCTGTCACCTACTGAGAGCGCTGCAGTACAGTGGATGGAGCTGTCACCTACTGAGAGCGCTGCAGCACAGTGGATGGAGCTGTCACCTACTGAGAGCGCTGCAGTACAGGGAGCAAAGCAGTCACCTACTGAGAGCGCTGCAGTACAGTGGATGGAGCAGTCACCTACTGAGAGCGCTGCAGTACAGTGGATGGAGCTGTCACCTACTGAGAGCGCTGCAGTACAGTGGATGGAGCTGTCACCTACTGAGAGCGCTGCAGTACAGTGGATGGAGCTGTCACCTACTGAGAGCGCTGCAGTACAGTGGATGGAGCTGTCACCTACTGAGAGCGCTGCTGTACAGTGGATGGAGCTGTCACCTACTGAGAGCGCTGCAGTACAGTGGATGGAGCTGTCACCCACTGAGAGCGCTGCAGTACAGTGAATGGAGCTGTCACCTACTGAGAGCGCTGCAGTACAGTGGATAGAGCTGTCACCTACTGAGAGCGCTGCAGTACAGTGGATAGAGCTGTCACCTACTGAGAGCGCTGCAGTACAGTGGATGGAGCAGTCGCCTACTGAGAGCGCTGCAGTACAGTGGATGGAGCTGTCACCTACAGAGAGCGCTGAAGTACAGTGGATGGAGCTGTCACCTACTGAGAGCGCTGCAGTACAGTGGATGGAGCAGTCGCCTACTGAGAGCGCTGCAGTACAGTGGATGGAACTGTCACCTACTGAGAACGCTGCAGTACAGTGGATGGAGCAGTCGCCTACTGAGAGCGCTGCAGTACAGTGGATGGAGCTGTCACCTACTGAGAGCGCTGCAGTACAGTGGATGGAGCTGTCACCTACTGAGAGCGCTGCAGTACAGTGGATGGAGCTGTCACCTACTGAGAGCGCTGCAGTACAGTGAATGGAGCTGTCACCTACTGAGAGCACTGCAGTACAGTGGATAGAGCTGTCACCTACTGAGAGCGCTGCAGTACAGTGGATGGAGCTGTCACCTACTGAGAGCGCTGCAGTACAGTGGATGGAGCAGTCGCCTACTGAGAGCGCTGCAGTACAGTGGATGGAGCTGTCACCTACTGAGAGCGCTGAAGTACAGTGGATGGAGCTGTCACCTACTGAGAGCGCTGCAGTACAGTGGATGGAGCAGTCGCCTACTGAGAGCGCTGCAGTACAGTGGATGGAGCTGTCACCTACTGAGAGCTCTGCAGTACAGTGGATGGAGCTGTCACCTACTGAGAGCGCTGCAGTACAGTGGATGGAGCAGTCGCCTACTGAGAGCGCTGCAGTACAGTGGATGGAGCTGTCACCTACTGAGAGCGCTGCAGTACAGTGGATGGAGCTGTCACCTACTGAGAGCGCTGCAGTACAGTGGATGGAGCTGTCACCTACTGAGAGCGCTGCAGTACAGTGGATGAAGGTGTCACCTACTGAGAGCGCTGCAGTACAGTGGATGGAGCTGTCACCTACTGAGAGCGCTGCAGTACAGTGGATGGAGCTGTCACCTACTGAGAGCGCTGCAGTACAGTGGATGGAGCTGTCACCTACTGAGAGCGCTGCAGTACAGTGGATAGGAGCTGTCACCTACTGAGAGCGCTGCAGTACAGTGGATGGAGCTGTCACCTACTGAGAGCGCTGCAGTACAGGGTACGGAGCTGTCACCTACTGAGAGCGCTGCAGTACAGTGAATGGAGCTGTCACCTACTGAGAGCGCTGCAGTACAGTGGATGGAGCTGTCACCTACTGAGAGCGTTGCAGTACAGTGGATGGAGCTGTCACCTACTGAGAGCGCTGCAGTACAGTGGATGGAGCTGTCACCTACTGAGAGCGCTGCAGTACAGTGGATGGAGCTGTCACCTACTGAGAGCGCTGCAGTACAGTGGATGGAGCAGTCACCTACTGAGAGCGCTGCAGTACAGTGGATGGAGCAGTCGCCTACTGAGAGCGCTGCAGTACAGTGGATGGAGATGTCACCTACTGAGAGCGCTGCAGTACAGTGGATGGAGCTGTCACCTACTGAGAGCGCTGCAGTACAGTGGGTGAAGCTGTCACCTACTGAGAGCGCTGCAGTACAGGGAGCAAAGCAGTCACCTACTGAGAGCGCTGCAGTACAGTGGATGGAGCTGTCACCTACTGAGAGCGCTGCAGTACAGTGGATGGAGCTGTCACCTACTGAGAGCGCTGCAGTACAGTGGATGGAGCTGTCACCTACTGAGAGCGCTGCAGTACAGTGGATGGAGCAGTCACCTACTGAGAGCGCTGCAGTACAGTGGATGGAGCAGTCATCTACTGAGAGCGCTGCAGTACAGTGGATGGAGCAGTCACCTACTGAGAGCGCTGCAGTACAGGGTACGGAGCTGTCACCTACTGAGAGCGCTGCAGTACAGTGAATGGAGCTGTCACCTACTGAGAGCGCTGCAGTACAGTGGATGGAGCTGTCACCTACTGAGAGCGCTGCAGTACAGTGGATGGAGCAGTCACCTACTGAGAGCGCTGCAGTACAGTGGATGGAGCTGTCACCTACTGAGAGCGCTGCAGTACAGTGGATGGAGCTGTCACCTACTGAGAGCGCTGCAGTACAGTGGATGAAGCTGTCACCTACCGAGAGTGCTGCAGTACAGTGGATGGAGCTGTCACCTACTGAGAGCGCTGCAGTACAGTGGATGGAGCTGTCACCTACTGAGAGCGCTGCAGTACAGGGAGCAAAGCAGTCACCTACTGAGAGCGCTGCAGTACAGTGGATGAAGCTGTCACCTACCGAGAGTGCTGCAGTACAGTGGATGAAGCTGTCACCTACTGAGAGCGCTGCAGTACAGTGGATGGAGCTGTCACCTACTGAGAGCGCTGCAGTACAGTGGATGGAGCTGTCACCTACTGAGAGCGCTGCAGTACAGTGGATGGAGCTGTCACCTACTGAGAGCGCTGCAGTACAGTGGATGGAGCTGTCACCTACTGAGAGCGCTGCAGTACAGTGGATGGAGCTGTCACCTACTGAGAGCGCTGCAGTACAGTGGATGGAGCTGTCACCTACTGAGAGCGCTGCAGTACAATGGATGGAGCAGTCACCTACTGAGAGCGCTGCAGCACAGTGGATGGAGCTGTCACCTACTGAGAGCGTTGCAGTACAGTGGATGGAGCAGTCACCTACTGAGAGCGCTGCTGTACAGTGGATGGAGCTGTCACCTACTGAGAGCGCTGCAGTACAGTGAATGGAGCTGTCACCTACTGAGAGCGCTGCAGTACAGTGGATGGAGCGTCACCTACTGAGAGCGCTGCAGTACAGTGGATGGAGCTGTCACCTACTGAGAGCGCTGCAGTACAGTGGATGGAGCTGTCACCTACTGAGAGCGCTGCAGTACAGTGGATGGAGCTGTCACCTACTGAGAGCGCTGCAGTACAGTGATGGAGCTGTCACCTACTGAGAGCGCTGCAGTACAGTGGATGGAGCTGTCACCTACTGAGAGCGCTGCAGTACAGTGGATGGAGCAGTCGCCTACTGAGAGCGCTGCAGTACAGTGGATGGAGCTGTCACCTACTGAGAGCGCTGCAGTACAGTGGATGGAGCTGTCACCTACTGAGAGCGCTGCAGTACAGTGGATGGAGCTGTCACCTACTGAGAGCGCTGCAGTACAGTGGATGGAGCTGTCACCTACTGAGAGCGCTGCAGTACAGTGGATGGAGCTGTCACCTACTGAGAGCGCTGCAGTACAGTGGATGGAGCTGTCACCTACTGAGAGCGGCTGCAGTACAGGGATAGAGCTGTCACCTACTGAGAGCGCTGCAGTACAGTGGATGGAGCTGTCACCTACTGAGAGCACTGCAGTACAGTGGATGGAGCTGTCACCTACTGAGAGCGCTGCAGTACAGTGGATGGAGCTGTCACCTACTGAGAGCGCTGCAGTACAGTGGATGGAGCAGTCACCTGCTGAGAGCGCTGCAGTACAGTGGACGGAGCTGTCACCTACTGAGAGCGCTGCAGTACAGTGGATGGAGCTGTCACCTACTGAGAGCGCTGCAGTACAGTGGATAGAGCAGTCACCTGCTGAGAGCGCTGCAGTACAGTGGACAAAGCAGTCTCCTACTGAGAGCGCTGCAGTACAGTGGATGGAGCTGTCACCTACTGAGAGCGCTGCAGCACAGTGGATGGAGCTGTCACCTACTGGAGAGCGCTGCAGTACAGTGGAGGAGCTGTCACCTACTGAGAGCGCTGCAGTACAGTGGATGGAGCTGTCACCTACTGAGAGCGCTGCAGTACAGTGAACGGAGCTGTCACCTACTGAGAGCGCTGCAGTACAGTGAATGGAGCTGTCACCTACTGAGAGCGCTGCAGTACAGTGGATGGAGCTGTCACCTACTGAGAGCGCTGCAGTACAGTGGATGGAGCTGTCACCTACTGAGAGCGCTGCAGTACAGTGGGTGGAGCTGTCACCTACTGAGAGCGCTGCAGTACAGTGGATGGAGCTGTCACCTACTGAGAGCGCTGCAGTACAGTGGATGGAGCTGTCACCTACTGAGAGCGCTGCAATACAGTGAATGGAGCTGTCACCTACTGAGAGCGCTGCAGTACAGTGGATGGAGCTGTCACCTACTGAGAGCGCTGCAGTACAGTGATGGAGCTGTCACCTACTGAGAGCGCTGCAGTACAGTGGATAGAGCTGTCCACCTACTGAGAGCGCTGCAGTACAGTGGATGGAGCTGTCACCTACTGAGAGCGCTGCAGTACAGTGGATGGAGCTGTCACCTACTGAGAGCGCTGCAGTACAGGGAGCAAAGCAGTCACCTACTGAGAGCGCTGCAGTACAGTGGATGGAGCTGTCACCTACTGAGAGCGCTGCAGTACAGGGAGCAAAGCAGTCACCTACTGAGAGCGCTGCAGTACAGTGGATGGAGCTGTCACCTACTGAGAGCGCTGCAGTACAGTGGATGGAGCTGTCACCTACTGAGAGCGCTGCAGTACAGGGAGCAAAGCAGTCACCTACTGATAGCGCTGCAGTACAGGGAGCAAAGCAGTCACCTACTGAGAGCGCTGCAGTACAGTGGATGGAGCTGTCACCTACTGAGATCGCTGCAGTACAGGGAGCAAAGCAGTCACCTACTGAGAGCGCTGCAGTACAGGGAGCAAAGCAGTCACCTACTGAGAGCGCTGCAGTACAGTGGATGGAGCTGTCACCTACTGAGAGCGCTGCAGTACAGTGGATGGAGCTGTCACCTACTGAGAGCGCTGCAGTACAGAGAGCAAAGCAGTCACCTACTGAGAGCGCTGCAGTACAGTGGATGGAGCTGTCACCTACTGAGAGCGCTGCAGTACAGTGGATGGAGCTGTCACCTACTGAGAGCGCTGCAGTACAGTAGATGGAGCTGTCACCTACTGAGAGCGCTGCAGTACAGTGGATGGAGCTGTCACCTACTGAGAGCGCTGCACTACAGTGAATGGAGCTGTCACCTACTGAGAGCGCTGCAGCACAGTGGACGGAGCTGTCACCTACTGAGAGCGCTGCAGTACAGAGAGCAAAGCAGTCACCTACTGAGAGCGCTGCAATACAGTGGACGGAGCTGTCACCTACTGAGAGCGCTGCAGTACAGAGAGCAAAGCAGTCACCTACTGAGAGCGCTGCAGTACAGTGGATGGAGCTGTCACCTACTGAGAGCGCTGCAGTACAGTGGATGGAGCTGTCCACCTACTGAGAGCGCTGCAATACAGTGAATGAGCTGTCACCTACTGAGAGCGCTGCAGTACAGGGAGCAAAGCAGTCACCTACTGAGAGCGCTGCAGTACAGGGAGCAAAGCAGTCACCT
Organism: Bufo gargarizans; assembly: GCF_014858855.1. Lineage (NCBI taxonomy): Eukaryota > Metazoa > Chordata > Amphibia > Anura > Bufonidae > Bufo > Bufo gargarizans. The sequence continues at coordinate 85,768 of NW_025334220.1, read as the reverse complement.
ACTGAGAGCGCTGCAGTACAGTGGACGGAGCTGTCACCTACTGAGAGCGCTGCAGTACAGTGGATGGAGCTGTCACCTACTGAGAGCGCTGCAGTACAGTGGATGGAGCTGTCACCTACTGAGAGCGCTGCAGTACAATGGATGGAGCTGTCACGTACTGAGAGCGCTGCAGTACAGTGGATGGAGCTGTCACCTACTGAGAGCGCTGCAGTACAGTGGATGGAGCTGTCCACCTACTGAGAGCGCTGCAGTACAGGGTACGGAGCTGTCACCTACTGAGAGCGCTGCAGTACAGTGGATGGAGCTGTCACCTACTGAGAGCGCTGCAGTACAGTGGATGGAGCTGTCACCTACTGAGAGCGCTGCAGTACAGTGGATGGAGCTGTCACCTACTGAGAGCGCTGCAGCACAGTGGATGGAGCTGTCACCTACTGAGAGCGCTGCAGTACAGGGAGGCAAAGCTGTCACCTACTGAGAGCGCTGCAGTACAGTGGATGGAGCAGTCACCTACTGAGAGCGCTGCAGTACAGTGGATGGAGCTGTCACCTACTGAGAGCGCTGCAGTACAGTGGATGGAGCTGTCACCTACTGAGAGCGCTGCAGTACAGTGGATGGAGCTGTCACCTACTGAGAGCGCTGCAGTACAGTGGATGGAGCTGTCACCTACTGAGAGCGCTGCATGTACAGTGGATGGAGCTGTCACCTACTGAGAGCGCTGCAGTACAGTGGATGGAGCTGTCACCTACTGAGAGCGCTGCAGTACAGTGGATGGAGCTGTCACCTACTGAGAGCGCTGCAGTACAGTGGATAGAGCTGTCACCTACTGAGAGCGCTGCAGTACAGTGGATGGAGCTGTCACCTACTGAGAGCGCTGCAGTACAGTGGATGGAGCTGTCACCTACTGAGAGCGCTGCAGTACAGTGGATGAGCGTCACCTACTGAGAGCGCTGCAGTACAGTGGATGGAGCTGTCACCTACTGAGAGCGCTGCAGTACAGGGAGAGCTGTCACCTACTGAGAGCGCTGCAGTACAGTGGATGGAGCTGTCACCTACTGAGAGCGCTGCAGTACAGTGGATGGAGCTGTCACCTACTGAGAGCGCTGCAGTACAGGGAGCAAAGCAGTCACCTACTGAGAGCGCTGCAGTACAGGGAGCAAGCAGTCACCTACTGAGAGCGCTGCAGTACAGTGGATGGAGCTGTCACCTACTGAGAGCGCTGCAGTACAGGGAGCAAAGCAGTCACCTACTGAGAGCGCTGCAGTACAGGGAGCAAAGCAGTCACCTACTGAGAGCGCTGCAGTACAGTGGATGGAGCTGTCACCTACTGAGAGCGCTGCAGTACAGTGGATGGAGCTGTCACCTACTGAGAGCGCTGCAGTACAGGAGCAAAGCAGTCACCTACTGAGAGCGCTGCAGTACAGTGGATGGAGCTGTCACCTACTGAGAGCGCTGCAGTACAGTGGATGGAGCTGTCACCTACTGAGAGCGCTGCAGTACAGTGGATGGAGCTGTCACCTACTGAGAGCGCTGCAGTACAGTGGATGGAGCTGTCACCTACTGAAGCGCTGCAATACAGTGAATGGAGCTGTCACCTACTGAGAGCGCTGCAGCACAGTGGACGGAGCTGTCACCTACTGAGAGCGCTGCCGTACAGAGAGCAAAGCAGTCACCTACTGAGAGCGCTGCAATACAGTGGACGGAGCTGTCACCTACTGAGAGCGCTGCAGTACAGAGAGCAAAGCAGTCACCTACTGAGAGCGCTGCAGTACAGTGGATGGAGCTGTCACCTACTGAGAGCGCTGCAGTACAGTGATGGAGCTGTCACCTACTGAGAGCGCTGCAATACAGTGAATGGAGCTGTCCACCTACTGAGAGCGCTGCAGTACAGGGAGCAAAGCAGTCACCTACTGAGAGCGCTGCAGTACAGGGAGCAAAGCAGGTAGCCAGTCACCTACTGAGAGCGCTGCAGTACAGTGGCGGAGCTGTCACCTACTGAGAGCGCTGCAGTAAGTGGATGGAGCTGTCACTACTGAGAGCGCTGCAGTACAGTGGATGGAGCTGTCACCTACTGAGAGCGCTGCAGTACAATGGATGGAGCTGTCACGTACTGAGAGCGCTGCAGTACAGTGGATGGAGCTGTCACCTACTGAGAGCGCTGCAGTACAGTGGATGGAGCTGTCACCTACTGAGGATCGCTGCAGTACAGGGTACGGAGCTGTCACCTACTGAGAGCGCTGCAGTACAGTGGATGGAGCTGTCACCTACTGAGAAGCGCTGCAGTACAGTGGATGGAGCTGTCACCTACTGATGAGCGCTGCAGTACAGTGGATGGAGCTGTCACCTACTGAGGAGCGCTGCAGCACAGTGGATGGAGCTGTCACCTACTGAGAGGCTGCAGCAGTACAGGGAGCAAAGCAGTCAATACTGTGGAGCTGCAGTACGTGGATGGGCAGTCACAATGAGAGCGCGCAGTACATTGGGATGGAGCATTCACCTACTGAAGAGCGCTGCAGTACAGTGGATGGAGCTGTCACCTACTGAGAGCGCTGCAGTACAGTGGATGGAGCTGTCACCTACTGAGAGCGCTGCAGTACAGTGGATGGAGCTGTCACCTACTGAGAGCGCTGCAGTACAGTGGATGGAGCTGTCACCTACTGAGAGCGCTGCAGTACAGTGGATGGAGCTGTCACCTACTGAGAGCGCTGCGTACAGTGGATGGAGCTGTCACCTACTGAGAGCGCTGCAGTACAGTGGATGGAGCTGTCACCTACTGAGAGCGCTGCAGTACAGTGATGGAGCTGTCACCTACTGAGAGCGCTGCAGTACAGTGGAGAGCTGTCACCTACTGAGAGCGCTGCAGTACAGTGGATGGAGCTGTCACCTACTGAGAGCGCTGCAGTACAGTGGATGGAGCAGTCACCTACTGAGAGCGCTGCAGTACAGTGGATGGAGCTGTCACCTACTGAGAGCGCTGCAGTACAGTGGATGGAGCTGTCACCTACTGAGAGCGCTGCAGTACAGTGGATGGAGCAGTCACCTACTGAGAGCGCTGCAGTACAGTGGATGGAGCTGTCACCTACTGAGACGCTGCAGTACAGTGGATGGAGCAGTCCTACTGAGAGCGCTGCAGTACAGTGGATGGAGCTGTCACCTACTGAGAGCGCTGCAGTACAGTGGATGGAGCTGTCACCTACTGAGAGCGCTGCAGTACGTGGATGGAGCTGTCACCTACTGAGAGCGCTGCAGTACAGTGATGGAGCTGTCACCTACTGAGAGCGCTGCAGTACAGTGGATGGAGCTGTCACCTACTGAGAGCGCTGCAGTACAGTGGATGGAGCTGTCACCTACTGAGAGCGCTGCAGTACAGTGGATGGAGCTGTCACCTACTGAGAGCGCTGCAGTACAGTGGATGGAGCTGTCACCTACTGAGAGCGCTGCAGTACAGTGGATGGAGCTGTCACCTACTGAGAGCGCTGCAGTACAGTGGATGGCAGTCACCTACTGAGAGCGCTGCAGTACAGTGGATGGAGCATGTCCAGCCTACTGAGAGCGCTGCAGTACAGTGGATGGAAGCTGTCACCTACCTGAGAGCGCTGCAGTACAGTGGATGGATGCATGTCACTACTGAGAGCGCTGCAGTACAGTGGATGGAGCATGTCGCCTACTGATGAAGCGCTGCGTACAGTGGATGGGAACTGTCACCCCTACTGAGACGCTGCGAGTAACAGTGGATGGAGCAGCGCTACTGAGGCGCTGCAGTACAGTGGAGGAGTGTCACCTACTGGAGGCGCAGTACAAAAGTGGATGGAGGATGTCCACCTACTGATGGAGCGCTGACAGTACAGTGGATGGAGCTGTCACCTACTGAGAGCGCTGCAGTACAGTGAATGGAGCTGTCACCTACTGAGAGCACTGCAGTACAGTGGATAGAGCTGTCACCTACTGAGAGCGCTGCAGTCCAGTGGAGAGAGCTGTCACCTACTGAGAGCGCTGCAGTAACAGTGGATGGAGCAGTCAGCCTACTGAGAGCGCTGCAGTACAGTGGTACTGGAGCTGTTCACCTACTGAGAAGCGCTGCAGTACAGTGATTGGAGCTGTCACCTACTGAGAGCGCTGCAGTACGTGGATGGAGCTGTCACCTACTGAGAGCGCTGCAGTACAGTGGATGGAGCTGTCACCTACTGAGAGCGCTGCAGTACAGTGGATGGAGCTGTCACCTACTGAGAGCGCTGCAGTACAGTGGATGGAGCTGTCACCTACTGAGAGCGCTGCAGTACAGTGGATGGAGCTGTCACCTACTGAGAGCGCTGCAGTACAGTGGATGGAGCTGTCACCTACTGAGAGCGCTGCAGTACAGTGGATGGAGCTGTCACCTACTGAGAGCGCTGCAGTACAGTGGATGGAGCTGTCACCTACTGAGAGCGCTGCAGTACAGTGGTGGAGCTGTCACCTACTGAGAGCGCTGCAGTACAGGATGGAGCTGTCACCTACTGAGAGCGCTGCAGTACAGTGGATGGAGCTGTCACCTACTGAGAGCGCTGCAGTACAGTGGATGGAGCTGTCACCTACTGAGAGCGCTGCAGTACAGTGGATGGAGCTGTCACCTACTGAGAGCGCTGCAGTACAGTGGATGGAGCAGTCACCTACTGAGAGCGCTGCAGTACAGTGGATGGAGCTGTCACCTACTAGAGCGCTGCAGTACAGTGGATGGAGCTGTCACCTACTGAGAGCGCTGCAGTACAGTGGATGGAGCTGTCACCTACTGAGAGCGCTGCAGTACAGTGGATAGGAGCTGTCACCTACTGAGAGCGCTGCAGTACAGTGGATGGAGCTGTCACCTTACTGAGAGCGCTGCAGTACAGTGGATGGAGCTGTCACCTACTGAGAGCGCTGCAGTACAGTGGATGGAGCTGTCACCTACTGAGAGCGCTGCAGTACAGTGGATGGAGCTGTCACCTACTGAGAGCGCTGCAGTACAGTGGATGGAGCATGTCACCTACTGAGAGCGCTGCAGTACAGTGGACGGAGCTGTCACCTACTGAGAGCGCTGCAGTTACAGTGGATGGAGCTGTCACCTACTGAGAGCGCTGCAGTACAGTGGATGGAGCTGTCACCTACTGAGAGCGCTGCAGTACAGTGGATGGAGCAGTCACCTACTGAGAGCGCTGCAGTACAGTGGATGGAGCAGTCGCCTACTGAGAGCGCTGGCAGTACAGTGGATGGAGCTGTCACCTACTGAGAGCGCTGCAGTACAGTGGATGGAGCTGTCACCTACTGAGAGCGCTGCAGTACAGTGGATGGAAGCTGTCACCTACTGAGAGCGCTGCAGTACAGTGGATTGCAAGCCAGTCCACCTACTGAGAGCGCTGCAGTACAGTGGATGGAGCTGTCACCTACTGAGAGCGCTGCAGTATCAGTGGATGGAGCTGTCACCTACTGAGAGCGCTGCAGTACAGTGGAGGAGCTGTCACCTACTGAGAGCGCTGCAGTACAGTGGATGGAGCAGTCACCTACTGAGAGCGCTGCAGTACAGTGGATGGAAGCTGTCACCTACTGAGAGCGCTTGCAGTACAGTGGATGGAGCTGTCACCTACTGAGAGCGCTACAGTACAGTGGAATGGAGCATGTCACCTACTGAGAGCGCTGCAGTACAGTGGATGGAGCTGTCACCTACTGAGAGCGCTGCAGTACAGTGGATGGAGCTGTCACCTACTGAGAGCGCTGGCAGTACAGTGGATGGAGCAGTCACCTACTGAGAGCGCTGCAGTACAGTGGATGGAAGCTGTCACCTACTGAGAGCGCTGCAGTACAGTGGATGGAGCTGTCACCTACTGAGAGCGCTGCAGTACAGTGGATGGAGCTGTCACCTACTGAGAGCGCTGCAGTACAGTGGATGGAGCTGTTCACCTACTGAGAGCGCTGCTAGTACAGTGGATGAGCTGTCACCTACTGAGAGCGCTGCAGTACAGTGGATGGAGCTGTCCACCTACTGAGAGCGCTGCAGTACAGTGGATGGAGCTGTCACCTACTGAGAGCGCTGCAGTACAGTGGATGGAGCTGTCACCTACTGAGAGCGCTGCAGTACAGTGATGGAGCTGTCACCTACTGAGAGCGCTGCAGTACAGTGGATGGAGCTAGTCACCTACTGAGAGCGCTGCAGTACAGTGGATGGAGCGTCACCTACTGAGAGCGCTGCAGTACAGGTGGATGGAAGCTGTCACCTACTGAGAGCGCTGCAGTACAGTGGATGGAGCGTCACCTACTGAGAGCGCTGCAGTACAGTGGATGGAGCTGTCACCTACTGAGAGCGCTGCAGTACAGTGGATGGAGCTGTCACCTACTGAGAGCGCTGCAGTACAGTGGATGAGCTTCCACCTTCTGAGAGCGCTGCAGTACAGTGCGATGGAAGCCCTGTCACATCTGAGGCGCTGCAGTACAGTGGATGGAGCTGTCACCTACTGAGAGCGCTGCAGTACAGTGGATGGAGCTGTCCACCTACTGAGAGCGCTGCAGTACAGTGGATGGAGCTGTCACCTACTGAGAGCGCTGCAGTACAGTGGATGGAGCTGTCACCTACTGAGAGCGCTGCAGTACAGTGGATGGAGCTGTCAACTACTGAGAGCGCTGCAGTACAGTGAATGGAGCTGTCACCTACTGAGAGCGCTGCAGGTACAGTGGATGGAGCTGTCACCTACTGAGAGCGCTGCAGTACAGTGGATGGAGCTGTCACCTACTGAGAGCGCTGCAGTACAGTGGATGGAGCATGTCACCTACTGAGAGCGCTGCAGTACAGTGGATGAGCATGTCACCTACTGAGAGCGCTGCAGTACAGTGGATGGAGCTGTCACCTACTGAGAGCGCTGCAGTACAGTGGATGGAGCTGTCACCTACTGAGAGCGCTGCAGTACAGTGGATGGAGCTGTCACCTACTGAGAGCGCTGCAGTACAGTGGATGGAGCCTGTCACCTACTGAGAGCGCTGCAGTACAGTGATGGAGCTGTCACCTACTGAGAGCGCTGCAGTACAGTGGATGGAGCTGTCACCTACTGAGAGCGCTGCAGTACAGTGGATGGAGCTGTCACCTACTGAGAGCGCTGCAGTACAGTGGATGGAGCTGTCACCTACTGAGAGCGCTGCAGTACAGTGGATGGAGCTGTCCACCTACTGAGAGCGCTGCATACAGTGGATGGAGCTGTCACTACTGAGAGCGCTGCAGTACAGTGGATGGAGCTGTCACCTACTGAGAGCGCTGCAGTACAGTGGATGGAGCTGTCACCTACTGAGAGCGCTGCAGTACAGTGGATGGAGCTGTCACCTACTGAGAGCGCTGCAGTACAGTGGATGGAGCTGTCACCTACTGAGAGCGCTTGCAGTACAGTGGATGGAGCTGTCACCTACTGAGAGCGCTGCAGTACAGTGGATTGGAGCTGTCACCTACTGAGAGCGCTGCAGTACAGTGGATGGAGCTGTCACCTACTGAGAGCGCTGCAGTACAGTGGATTGGAGCTGTCACCTACTGAGAGCGCTGCAGTACAGTGGATGAGCTGTCACTACTGAGAGCGCTGCAGTACAGTGGATGGAGCTGTCACCTACTGAGAGCGCTGCAGTACAGTGGATGGAAGCAGTCACCTACTGAGAGCGCTGCAGTACAGTGGATGGAGCTGTCACCTACTGAGAGCGCTGCAGTACAGTGGATGGAGCTGTCACCTACTGAGAGCGCTGCAGTACAGTGGAATGGAGCTGTCACCTACTGAGAGGCGCTGCAGTACAGTGGATGGAGCTGTCACCTACTGAGAGCGCTGCAGTACAGTGGGATGGAGCTGTCACCTACTGAGAGCGCTGCAGTACAGTGAATGGAGCTGTCACCTACTGAGAGCGCTGCAGTACAGTGGATGGAGCTGTCACCTACTGAGAGCGCTGCAGTACAGTGGATGGAGCTTGTCACCTACTGAGAGCGCTGCAGTACAGTGGATGGAGCTGTCACCTACTGAGAGCGCTGCAGTACAGTGGATGGAGCTGTCACCTACTGAGAGCGCTGCAGTACAGTGATGGAGCTGTCACCTACTGAGAGCGCTGCATTACAGTGTATGGAGCTGTCACCTACTGAGAGCGCTGCAGTACAGTGGATGGAGCTGTCACCTACTGAGAGCGCTGCAGTACAGTGATGGAGCTGTCACCTACTGAGAGCGCTGCAGTACAGTGGATGGAGCTGTCACCTACTGAGAGCGCTGCAGTACAGTGGATGGAGCTGTCACCTACTGAGAGCGCTGCAGTACAGTGGATGGAGCTGTCACCTACTGAGAGCTGCTGCAGTACAGTGGATGGAGCTGTCACCTACTGAGAGCGCTGCAGTACAGTGGATGGAGCTGTCACCTACTGAGAGCGCTGCAGTACAGTGGATGGAGCTGTCACCTACTGAGAGCGCTGCAGTACAGTGGACGAGCTGTCACCTACTGAGAGCGCTGCAGTACAGTGGACTGGAGCTGTCACCTACTGAGAGCGCTGCAGTACAGTGGATGAGCTGTCACCTACTGAGAGCGCTGCAGTACAGTGGATGGAGCTGTCACCTACTGAGAGCGCTGCAGTACAGTGGATGGAGCTGTCACCTACTGAGAGCGCTGCAGTACAGTGGATGGAGCTGTCACCTACTGAGAGCGCTGCAGTACAGTGGATGGAGCTGTCACCTACTGAGAGCGCTGCAGTACAGTGGATGGAGCTGTCACCTACTGAGAGCGCTGCAGTACAGTGATGGAGCTGTCACCTACTGAGAGCGCTGCAGTACAGTGGATGGAGCTGTCACCTACTGAGAGCGCTGCAGTACAGTGGAGGAGCTGTCACCTACTGAGAGCGCTGCAGTACAGTGGAATGGAGCTGTCACCTACTGAGAGCGCTGCAGTACAGTGGATGGAGCTGTCACCTACTGAGAGCGCTGCAGTACAGTGGATGGAGCTGTCACCTACTGAGAGCGCTGCAGTACAGTGGATGGAGCTGTCACCTACTGAGAGCGCTGCAGTACAGTGGATGGAGCTGTCACCTACTGAGAGCGCTGCAGTACAGTGGATGGAGCATGTCACCTACTGAGAGCGCTGCAGTACAGTGGATGGAGCTGTCACCTACTGAGAGCGCTGCAGTACAGTGGAATGGAGCTGTCACCTACTGAGAGCGCTGCAGTACAGTGGATGGAGCTGTCACCTACTGAGAGCGCTGCAGTACAGTGGATGGAGCTGTCACCTACTGAGAGCGCTGCAGTACAGTGGATGGAGCTGTCACCTACTGAGAGCGCTGCAGTACAGTGAAGGAGCTGTCACCTACTGAGAGCGCTGCAGTACAGGAATGAAGCTGTCACCTACTGAGAGCGCTGCAGTACAGTGGATGGAGCTGTCACCTACTGAGAGCGCTGCAGTACAGTGGAATGGAGCTGTCACCTACTGAGAGCGCTGCAGTACAGTGGATGGAGCTGTCACCTACTGAGAGCGCTGCAGTACAGTGGATGGAGCTGTCACCTACTGAGAGCGCTGCAGTACAGTGGATGGAGCTGTCACCTACTGAGAGCGCTGCAGTACAGTGGATGGAGCTGTCACCTACTGAGAGCGCTGCAGTACAGTGGATGAGCTGTCACCTACTGAGAGCGCTGCAGTACAGTGGATGGAGCTGTCACCTACTGAGAGCGCTGCAGTACAGTGGATGGAGCTGTCACCTACTGAGAGCGCTGCAGTACAGTGGATGGAGCTGTCACCTACTGAGAGCGCTGCAGTACAGTGGATGGAGCTGTCACCTACTGAGAGCGCTGCAGTACAGTGGATGGAGCTGTCACCTACTGAGAGCGCTGCAAGTACAGTGAATGGAGCTGTCACCTACTGAGAGCGCTGCAGTACAGTGGATGGAGCTGTCACCTACTGAGAGCGCGCAGTACAGTGGATGAGCTGGCACCTACTGAGAGCGCTGCAGTACAGTGATGGAGCTGTCACCTACTGAGAGCGCTGCAGTACAGTGGATAGAGCTGTCACCTACTGAGAGCGCTGCAGTACAGTGGATAGGAGCTGTCACCTACTGAGAGCGCTGCAGTACAGTGGACTGGAGCTGTCACCTACTGAGAGCGCTGCAGTACAGTGACGGAGCTGTCACCTACTGAGAGCGCTGCAGTACAGTGGATGAGCTGTCACCTACTGAGAGCGCTGCAGTACAGTGGATAGAGCTGTCACCTACTGAGAGCGCTTGCAGTACAGTGGATGGAGCTGTCACCTACTGAGAGCGCTGCAGTACAGTGGATGGAGCTGTCACCTACTGAGAGCGCTGCAGTACAGTGGATGGAGCTGTCACCTACTGAGAGCGCTGCAGTACAGTGGATGGAGCTGTCACCTACTGAGAGCGCTGCAGTACAGTGATGGAGCTGTCACCTACTGAGAGCGCTGCAGTACAGTGGATGGAGCTGTCACCTACTGAGAGCGCTGCAGTACAGTGGATGGAGCTGTCACCTACTGAGAGCGCTGCAGTACAGTGGATGGAGCTGTCACCTACTGAGAGCGCTGCAGTACAGTGGATGAGCTGTCACCTACTGAGAGCGCTGCAGTACAGTGGATGGAGCTGTCACCTACTGAGAGCGCTGCAGTACAGTGGATGGAGCTGTCACCTACTGAGAGCGCTGCAGTACAGTGGATGGAGCTGTCACCTACTGAGAGCGCTGCAGTACAGTGGATGGAGCTGTCACCTACTGAGAGCGCTGCAGTACAGTGGATGGAGCTGTCACCTACTGAGAGCGCTGCAGTACAGTGATGGAGCTGTCACCTACTGAGAGCGCTGCAGTACAGGGTATGGAGCTGTCACCTACTGAGAGCGCTGCAGTACAGTGGATGGAGCTGTCACCTACTGAGAGCGCTGCAGTACAGTGGATGGAGCTGTTCACCTACTGAGAGCGCTGCAGTACAGTGGATGGAGCTGTCACCTACTGAGAGCGCTGCAGTACAGTGGATGGAGCTGTCACCTACTGAGAGCGCTGCAGTACAGTGGATGGAGCTGTCACCTACTGAGAGCGCTGCAGTACAGTGGATGGAGCTGCCACCTCCTGAGAGCGCTGCAGTACAGTGGTACGGAGCTGTCACCTACTGAGAGCGCTGCAGTACAGTGGATGGAGCTGTCACCTACTGAGAGCGCTGCAGTACAGTGGATGGAGCTGTCACCTACTGAGAGCGCTGCAGTACAGTGAATGGAGCTGTCACCTACTGAGAGCGCTGCAGTACCGTGGATGGAGCTGTCACCTACTGAGAGCGCTGCAGTACAGTGAATGGAGCTGTCACCTACTGAGAGCGCTGCAGTACAGTGGACTGGAGCTGTCACCTACTGAGAGCGCTGCAGTACAGTGGATGGAGCTGTCACCTACTGAGAGCGCTGCAGTACAGTGGATGGGCTGTCACTACTGAGAGCGCTGCAGTACAGTGGATGGAGCTGTCACCTACTGAGAGCGCTGCAGTACAGTGGAATGGAGCTGTCACCTACTGAGAGCGCTGCAGTACAGTGGATGGAGCTGTCACCTACTGAGAGCGCTGCAGTACAGTGGATGGAGCTGTCACCTACTGAGAGCGCTGCAGTACAGTGGATGAGCTGTCACCTACTGAGAGCGCTGCAGTACAGTGGATGGAGCTGTCACCTACTGAGAGCGCTGCAGTACAGTGGATGGAGCTGTCACCTACTGAGAGCGCTGCAGTACAGTGGATGGAGCTGTCACCTACTGAGAGCGCTGCAGTACAGTGGATGGAGCTGTCACCTACTGAGAGCGCTGCAGTACAGTGGATGGAGCTGTCACCTACTGAGAGCGCTGCAGTACAGTGGATGGAGCTGTCACCTACTGAGAGCGCTGCAGTACAGTGGATGGAGCTGTCACCTACTGAGAGCGCTGCAGTACAGTGGATGGAGCTGTCACCTACTGAGAGCGCTGCAGTACAGTGGATGGAGCTGTCACCTACTGAGAGCGCTGCAGTACAGTGGATGGAGCTGTCACCTACTGAGAGCGCTGCAGTACAGTGGATGGAGCTGTCACCTACTGAGAGCGCTGCAGTACAGTGGATGGAGCTGTCACCTACTGAGAGCGCTGCAGTACAGTGGATGGAGCTGTCACCTACTGAGAGCGCTGCAGTACAGTGACGGAGCTGTCACCTACTGAGAGCGCTGCAGTACAGTGGATGGAGCTGTCACCTACTGAGAGCGCTGCAGTACAGTGGATGGAGCTTCACCTACTGAGAGCGCTGCAGTACAGTGGATGGAGCTGTCACCTACTGAGAGCGCTGCAGTACAGTGGATGGAGCTGTCACCTACTGAGAGCGCTGCAGTACAGTGGATGGAGCTGTCACCTACTGAGAGCGCTGCAGTACAGTGGATGGAGCTGTCACCTACTGAGAGCGCTGCAGTACAGTGGATGGAGCTGTCACCTACTGAGAGCGCTGCAGTACAGTGGATGGAGCTGTCACCTACTGAGAGCGCTGCAGTACAGTGGATGGAGCTGTCACCTACTGAGAGCGCTGCAGTACAGTGAACGGAGCTGTCACCTACTGAGAGCGCTGCAGTACAGTGGATGGAGCTGTCACTACTGAGAGCGCTGCAGTACAGTGGATGGAGCAGTCACCTACTGAGAGCGCTGCAGTACAGTGGATGGAGCTGTCACCTACTGAGAGCGCTGCAGCACAGTGGACGGAGCTGTCACCTACTGAGAGCGCTGCAGCACAGTGGACGGAGCTGTCACCTACTGAGAGCGCTGCAGTACAGTGAACGGAGCTGTCACCTACTGAGAGCGCTGCAGTACAGTGGATGGAGCTGTCACCTACTGAGAGCGCTGCAGTACAGTGGATGGAGCTGTCACCTACTGAGAGCGCTGCAGTACAGTGGATGGAGCTGTCACCTACTGAGAGCGCTGCAGTACTTGGATGGAGCTGTCACCTACTGAGAGCGCTGCAGTACAGTGGAAGGAGCTGTCACCTACTGAGAGCGCTGCAGTACAGTGGACAGAACTGTCATTACTAATAAGAGCGCTGCAGTACAGGGGACGGAGGTGTGTTACATAAAAATGAGAGCGCTGCAGTACAGTGGATGGAGCTGCCACTTAGAATAAGAGCGCTGCAGTACAGGGGACGCGGCTGTCACTTCTAATGAGAGCGTTGCAGTGTAGTGGGTGGAGCTGTCCCCTAATGAGAGCGCTGCAGTACAGGGGACGGAGCTGCCACTTAGAATGAGAGCGCTGCAGTACAGGGGGCGGAGCTTTCACTTCTAATGAGAGCGCTGCAGTACAGGGGGCGGAGCTGTCACTTCTAATGAGAGCGCTGCAGTACAGGGGGCGGAGCTGTCACTTCTAATGAGAGCGCTGCAGTACAGGGGGCGGAGCTGTCACACACCTGCCCTGACATGCCCCCTGCACACCAATTTTCCGCTCACCCGTCAGAAGCTGCTGAAGCTGAGACATAATTCCCGGATACCGACTCATCCACAGAAGACCGTCACGATGAATGGAGACATTGTAAAGAGACATCAGGATGAGACTGCAGAGAGACAGCAGAGATCAGCACCATATCCAGCAGTGACGTCCCTGGTATCTGCAGGCACTCACACTCTCAGCTGGCAGTGGCTCCCGGACCGGATCTCTCCGAGCAGCAGGATCCACTTCTCCATCAGATCTCTGCAGGAAGACATCAGGAAACTCCGTCCACAAGACACAGCAGCCACGTCTGAAAGGAAGGGAGAGGAAAGGTGAGGAATCAGCAGAAGACGTCCCCTCATACAAGACCCCCACCCCATGTCATCCAAAGACAAGACTGTCTACATGGCGGGTGTGGACCTACTATACATTCTGACTGACTGCAGCCACCACTAGAGGGAGCTCACTACATACAGATTATACAGACACCACTAGAGGGAGCTCACTACATACAGATTATACAGCAACCACTAGAGAGAGCTCACTACATACAGATTATACAGCCACCACTAGAGGGAGCTCACTACATACAGATTATACAGCCACCACTAGAGGGAGCTCACTGCATACAGATTATATAGTCACCACTAGAGAGAACTCACTATATACAGATTATACAGCAACCACTAGAGAGAACTCACTACATACAGATTATACAGCCACCACTAGAGAGAACTCACTATATACAGATTATACAGCAACCACTAGAGAGAGCTCACTACATACAGATTATACAGCCACCACTAGAGGGAGCTCACTGCATACAGATTATATAGTCACCACTAGAGGGAGCTCACTACATACAGATTATACAGCCACCACTAGAGGGAGCTCACTACATACAGATTATACAGTCACCACTAGAGGGAGATCACTACATACAGATTATACAGTCACCACTAGGGGGAGCTCACTACATACAGATTATACAGCCACCACTAGAGGGAGCTCACTACATACAGATTATACAGTCACCACTAGAGGGAGCTCACTACATACAGATTATACAGCCACCACTAGGGGGAGCTCACTACATACAGATTATACAGCCACCACTAGAGGGAGCTCACTGCATACAGATTATATAGTCACCACTAGAGAGAACTCACTATATACAGATTATACAGCAACCACTAGAGAGAACTCACTACATACAGATTATACAGCCACCACTAGAGAGAACTCACTATATACAGATTATACAGCAACCACTAGAGAGAGCTCACTACATACAGATTATACAGCCACCACTAGAGGGAGCTCACTGCATACAGATTATATAGTCACCACTAGAGGGAGCTCACTACATACAGATTATACAGCCACCACTAGAGGGAGCTCACTACATACAGATTATACAGTCACCACTAGAGGGAGATCACTACATACAGATTATACAGTCACCACTAGGGGGAGCTCACTACATACAGATTATACAGCCACCACTAGAGGGAGCTCACTACATACAGACTATACAGCCACCACTAGAGGGAGCTCACTGCATACAGATTATACAGCCACCACTAGAGGGAGCTTACTACATACAGATTATACAGCCACCACTAGAGGGAGCTCACTACATACAGATTATACAGCCACCACTAGAGGGAGCTCACTACATACAGATTATACAGCCACCACTAGAGGGAGCTCACTACATACAGATTAAACAGCCACCACTAGAGGGAGCTCACTACATACAGATTATACAGCCACCACTAGAGGGAGCTCACTACATACAGATTATACTGCCACCACTAGGGGGAGCTCACTACATACAGATTATACAGCCACCACTAGAGGGAGCTCACTACATACAGATTATACAGCCACCACTAGAGGGAGCTCACTACATACAGATTATACAGCCACCACTAGAGGGAGCTCACTACATACAGATTATACAGCCACCACTAGAGAGAACTCACTATATACAGATTATACAGCAACCACTAGAGAGAGCTCACTGCATACAGATTATACAGCCACCACTAGGGGGAGCTCACTACATACAGATTATACAGCCACCACTAGGGGGAGCTCACTACATACAGATTATACAGCCACCACTAGGGGGAGCTCACTACATACAGGTTATACAGCCACCACTAGAGGGAGCTCACTATATACAGATTACACAGCCATCACTAGAGGGAGCTCACTACATACAGATTATACAGCCACCACTAGGGGGAGCTCACTACATACAGATTTTATTACAAGACCCGGAGGCTCATATTGCTATTCTCCTTCTTTACTCTGACCAATAGCAGCAAAGATAAAAAGAAAATATTGAACATTTGAACAGCCCCTCCCCATAGTCCCAGTATAACAGGCCACTCCGCCTGCAAATCCTCCTCTTTCTTTGCTGCTGACCGCAGAGATAAGTACCTGTGATATATGTCTGATTACTATTACTGTTATCTTATGTAGTTTTTTCCCCCTTTTTGGGTTTATGGGATATTCTATTGTGTTTGCAGGTTTGATTTACGGGATCTCCCCCATTTTCTGGTGCTGTGTAACTCCTTGGCACAGCTCTGGTGACCCTGTTGTTCAGGAGTACCCCCTGTGTGTCCGATTATCTCCTTTTGGGGTTATTCATCCTCTTCTGTCTGTACCTTCCCCTATCGGGGGTTTATTCTTGCGTCTGGCTGAGTTTTTCTCTCAGTCCCTTCACACTGCGCGCTCCCTCTCGGCTCCCTCCCCCATCGGCTACTTTTTTTGCGCCGCGGCTCACCTCTGATCTTGCCGCCGGCTCTCCTGCTTGCTGCGCTTCGCTCCGCCCGAGATCTCGCGAGATCTCGGGCGCTTTCGCTTCCGGTTTCAGTGCGGCGCTCCGGAGTCTCGGCGAACCCTGCTCTGCATCTGCTCTCCGGCTCCGGTGCTCGGCGGCCTCTCTACTTACCGGCTCCTACCTTCTGTCAGGTTTTTCTTCCCCACTCTAGCTCCTCTCCCTGGCTGGGGAAAATCCTCACCAGCGGAGTACATAGGGTAGGATTCGTTTTTCAGATTAACCCCTTCACTACAGATATAGAGGCAGGCTGTGTTGATCATGCCCAATACAGATCTCAGTGGGCAGGGCCCTATGGAAGAGGATATGCTTCAGGCTGATTTAACCCCTTCCGGGGATGATTGTGACACAGGGACGCCCTCTGCGGATCATTCCCTAGCTTTTCAAAATACATTATCTAATGTGATTGCTGCGGCTATGGGATCAATGACTTCGGTCATATCCCAGTCCATTGCCCAGGCCCTTGCATCCCATCCAGCTGCCTCTCCCACCCCACAGCCCGCTACGGTTTCTAAACCAACCGGGCCAGGGCCTGCCTCCAGAACACGCTTGACTGGTGACGATGTTTCCACCAATGTTGGCGCGCTAGGTCCGCGCAAAAGAGCCTGTACGCGTCAGGCAGAACATACGCGCAGTTGGAAATGTGCTAGAGCACAGCAGGATACAGCTTCCGGCTCTGAGGTCGGTTCTGATGAGGAGGCTATAGATGACGCCTTTGAGGAGGCAGAGGACGACCCTTCTGGGGTCATAGATTCTAACCCCTTACCCGGGTGCAGCTCCATGGTTTTGGCAGCAGATGTGTTCCCTGCTTCTTTGACAGATCCATCAGGGGAACCTCTCTTTGACCCGGATTCCCTCCACCACCCTCGGTCGGCGGAGTGGTTGCCGTTGGAGCATGTCTCCAAGTATTTGGAGGCCCGCATGCGTTGCCCCCTCTCCAAAGAGGCGCGCAACAAGCTTAGGGCAGAATGCCCCAGACCCATAATTCCCAACAGGGTTTGCGAGACTCCAGCGGTAGACCCCAAAATGACCCAATTCCTCACCAAATCTGGGTGGAATCCGAGAAAGGGTCTGGAGTCGGCCCTGCGCGCTTGTCAGGACAAGCTCCTGGACATATTTGGCCCCCTGGCAAAGATCTTTGACTTGGCCGAGGCTGCCAAGGCCGAGGGTAGGCAAGTAGACCCTCTAGAGCTGCGCGAGTGGGTGCAGCGCGCGATTTGCGTAGCAGGAAACGTTAACACGTCCCTGGCTATTGAACGGCGCAAGGCCATACTTTTTAAGATTGAGCCTAAACTCTCCAACTTGGCGCTTACCGAAGCCGGTAAGGAGGCCCAGGGCCTGCTGTTTGGCGAGTCCTTTATTAAGGACTTAGGACGATTTGTCGGTGCTTTTACAGCACTCGATAAAGCCCAAAGTTCAATGAAGCGGGTGTTTCATGGTAGGGTCTCTACCAGGGCCGGCAGTTTCAGGGGCCGTCTGTCCGGCCGTGCCCATTTTCAATCCCGTGCTACGGGCAGAGGCTCCTCCTCCCAGAGACCTGCATTCCAGGAGCAAAGGCGAGAGACATCATCCTTTTTCCCTTCCCGGAGAGGATCCTGGAGGCCTAGAGGATACAGAGGAAACCCTGGTTCCAGACGACCTTATGGTAAGACCAATGCCTCATTTCAATTCTTTAACTGTTTGTGTAGGGGGCAGGAGGACATTTTGAAATTGGCGGACTGGTCCGGAGTATCCACGTTCAGGGAATTTTATTTTCGGCCAGGTCCTCACGTTTTCTCATCAATCATTGAGAATTTATCTTAACTTTGAACTTGCAATATGAGCCTCCGGGTCTTGTAATAAAATCAGGTGATTTTCCTATTTCATGACTGTGACGAAACCAACCTCGCCACTGTGTTTTGGAGGGGGCTGGTTGCTAGCCTCTTGCCTCAGGATTATGGCCCATACTAACTTTAAAGAAAACAGGCCGGCCGCACAGCTTAAATCTGTCTTTGGAATTGTGTTTTATGTTATTATGCGTTCGGTTAAATTGTATGTTATGTGAGGGCACCCAGATAGCTAATATTATTGTATTCGTGTATTCTGAGTGCCATTCACCTAATGATATGCACTCAGACTTGAGCTATCTGGGGATATGTTAAATGTCTGTGTTTGCTGGGAGGGTGTGCCATTGTGTGTTTGGGTGGTGATTCCTGTCCTGTTGTCTCCACGTGTGTATTGGTGTTTTCCCTTTGTCCTGAGACATAATTGGATTGCTCCTCGGGTGTCGCCAGGCAGAGAGGAGGAAACCATGATGCATTGTGGGGATGTGTTGTGTCTGCATATCTGTCCTGTGTCGCAGTCTCCATTCTGGTCCCCTAAGGGCGTGGCCACCAGATGGGGACCTGCATAAATACGGGCGGGTAGCCCTCAATAAAGTGTTCCTGTTTTATCCTTCTTCATGCTGAGACTGGTGTTTGGATAACTGATCAAACTGGGGGATTGCTATACGCTGACGATTTGCTATACTCCCCTGGCAACTACTAGCTCTTGTAAGAGCTGTTCCTGCTCTCTGGCTGTAGGAGAGGTTCACCCACTGGAGCCTGGAGCCTTGTCGTAGGTCCAGCGTGGGTGGAGGACGGTGAGACACCAACCAAGCTGCGGCGGTTCGTGGGGTCTGCAGGGCATACGGTGTCAAGTGGAGTGCTTGGAGTCCTCAGAAAGCACTAGGAGCATCTATCGACGGAGGTACCCGGTCGGGGTGCTAGGAGATCCGTTACAATGACGTAAAGTCATGATTTTATTAAAGGCACGGAGGCGAGTATTGCCCACCCTGAGTTCCCTCCCTATGTATGTATATTATTATGAATGAGGTTTATTCTACAAATATTATTGGTTTGTTGTCATACGCTTATTGATCTTAACTCTATGAGTTTTTTCCTGAGTAGGTTTATCGCAACCGGTTGATTTTGGATACCATGTCCCAATTTTGTTTCTATCATTTTCTGTTTTTTCACCTTTTCAGGTTGACACCGGCCTGGTGTGCTGTATCCATTGGTCTACGTCGTCGGCAGTTTGGTTCCAGCCGATCGGTTGATGTGGACAGGACGAGGAGCATCCTTCGGTGCTGTTTCCGGTTCTTCCCGTTTCGCTTCCGGATGGAAGGCGGTTGTTGTTCCATGATGTTCTGGGACTCTTGGTTTTCCGGTTCTGTTGGATTTTCGGACTTGAGTTACAAAGAAAGAGGAGGATTTGCAGGCGGAGTGGCCTGTTATACTGGGACTATGGGGAGGGGCTGTTCAAATGTTTCAATATTTTTTATCTTTGCTGCTATTGGTCAGAGTAAAGAAGGAGAATAGCAATACTCGCCTCCGTGTCTTTAATAAAATCATGACTTTACGTCATGAAATAGGAAAAGCACCTGATTATACAGCCACCACTAGAGAGAGCTCACTACATACAGATCATACAGCCACCACTAGAGGGAGCTCACTGCGTACAGATTATACAGCCAGCACTAGAGGGAGCTCACTACATACAGATTATACAGCCACCACTAGAGGGAGCTCACTACATACAGATTATACAGCCACCACTAGAGGGAGCTCACTGCGTACAGATTATACAGCCAGCACTAGAGGGAGCTCACTACATACAGATTAAACAGCCACCACTAGAGGGAGCTCACTACATACAGATTATACAGCCACCACTAGAGGGAGCTCACTACATACAGATTATACAGCCACCACTAGAGGGAGCTCAACACATACAGATTATACGGCCACCACTAGAGGGAGCTCACTACATACAGATTATACAGCCACCACTAGAGGGAGCTCACTACATACAGATTATACAGCCACCACTAGAGGGAGCTCACTACATACAGATTATACAGCCACCACTAGAGGGAGCTCACTACATACAGATTATACAGCCACCACTAGAGGGAGCTCACTGCATACAGATTATATAGTCACCACTAGAGGGAGCTCACTACATACAGATTATACAGCCACCACTAGAGAGAGCTCACTACATACAGATTATACAGCCACCACTAGAGGGAGCTCACTACATACAGATTAAACAGCCACCACTAGAGGGAGCTCACTACATACAGATTATACAGCCACCACTAGAGGGAGCTCACTACATACAGATTAAACAGCCACCACTAGAGGGAGCTCACTACATACAGATTATACAGCCACCACTAGAGGGAGCTCACTGCATACATATTATACAGCCACCACTAAAGGGAGCTCACTACATACAGATCATACAGCCACCACTAGAGGGAGTTCACTACATACAGATCATACAGTCACCACTAGAGGTAGCTCACTACATACAGATTATACAGCCACCACTAGGGGGAGCTTAATACATACAGATTATACAGTCACAACTAGAGTAAGCTCACTACATACAGATTATACAGCCACCACTAGAGGGAGCTCATTACATACAGATTATACAGCCACCACTAGAGGGAACTCACTACATACAGATTATACAGCCACCACTAGAGGGAGCTCACTACATACAGATTATACAGTCACCACTAGAAGGAGCTCCCTACATACAGATTATACAGCCACCACTAGAGGGAGCTCACTGCATACATATTATACAGCCACCACTAAAGGGAGCTCACTACATACAGATCATACAGCCACCACTAGAGAGCTCACTACATACAGAGTATACAGTTACCACTAGGGGGAGCTCACTACATAGAGATTATACAGCCACCACTACAGGGAGCTCACTACATACAGATTACAAAGCCACCACTAGAGGGAGCTCACTGCATACAGATCATACAGTCAGCACTAGAAGGAGCTCGCTACATAGAGATTACAAAGCCACCACTAGAGGGAGCTCACTACATACAGATTATACAGCCACCACTAGAGGGAGCTCACTACATACAGATTATACAGCCACCACTAGAGGGAGCTCACTGCATACAGATTATACAGCCACTACTAGAGGGAGCTCACTACATACAGATTATACAGCCGCCACTAGAGGGAGCTCACTACATATCAAATATACAGCCACCACTAGAGGGAGCTCACTACATACAGATTATACAGCCGCCACTAGAAGGAGCTCGCTACATACAGATTATACAGCCGCCACTAGAGGGAGCTCCCTACATACAGATTATACAGCCACCACTAGGTGGAGCTCAATACATACTGATTATACAGCGACCACTAGAGGGAGCTCACTACATATTGAATATACAGCCACCACTAGAGGGAGCTCACTACATACAGATTATACAACCACCACTAGAGGGAGCTCACTACATATTGAATATACAGCCACCACTAGAGGGAGCTCACTACATACAGATGATACAGCCACCACTAGAAAGAACTCACTATATACAGATTATACAGCTACCACTAGAGGGAGCTCAATACATACAGATTATACAGCTGCCACTTAAGGGTGCTCCCTATATACAGATTACACAGCCATTACTAGGGGGAGCTCACTACATACAGATTATACAGCCACCACTAGAGGAAGCTCACCACATACAGATTATACAGGCACCCCTAGAGGGGGAGAGAGATCTCGGGCACTTCCGCTTCCGCTGTTAGCGTCTTCTCGGCCTGGAGCTCGGCTGCCTCGGTCCGTCCCTGGGTGTCCGGTTAGGTTTCTTGTCTTGCAGCGATCTCTTGTTACTGGCCTGGGGCAAATCCCCATCACCAGTTCCTTCTCCCCAGACGCTCCTGTGGCTGTTGCTTGTTCTATTGAGCGGCCATTGTTAGCGTTTTTGCTGTGTGTTTGAGACTGGGGTTTTAACCCTGTGTCTTCCCTCATACAATAACTTGCTAGATCGCCTATTGTATTATAATAAAGCAGTACCATTATAAGTACACACTTGCACAGGTCATCATGCCTGAGAATGTGCATACTGGCCAGGGCCCTGCAGCAGAGGGCGTCCCTCTGGTGGAATTAACCCCTTCGGGGGAGGATGGCCATATCCCGATCCCTGGGGATCAGACCATTGATTTCCAAGCGTCGCTTGGAAATCAAGAATTGGATTCCGACTCTGAGATCGGTTCCGAGGAGGAGGCTTTAGATGACGCCTTTGAGGAGGCAGAGGAGGACCCATCAGGGGTCATGGATGATAACCCCCTACCCGGGTGTAGCTCCTTAATGTCTGCTGCAGAAGGTATGCCTGCACCTTTGACGGATCCCTCTGGGGAGCCATTGTTCGACCCAGATTCGCTCCACCACCCCCGCTCGGCTGAGTGGTTGCCGCTGGAGCACGTCTCCAAGTATTTGGAGGCTAGAGTGCGATGTCCTCTTTCCAAAGAGGCTCGCAATAAGCTTAGGGCGGAATGCCCCAGACCAGTCATCCCTAACAGGGTGTGCGAGACTCCGGCGGTCGACCCCAAAATGACGCAGTTCCTCGCCAAATCTGGGTGGAATCCGCGCAGGGGTCTGGAGTCTGCGCTAAGGTCCTGCCAGGATAAACTCCTGGACATATTTGGCCCGCTAGCTAAGCTATTTGACCTGGCGGAGACAGCTATAGCTGAGAACAAGCAAGTTGACCCGCTGGAATTGCGCGAATGGGTACAGAGGGCCATTTGCATAGCAGGGAACGTGAATACGTCCTTAGCTATAGAGAGGCGAAAGGCCATCCTCTTCAAAATTGAGCCAAAGCTGTCAAACCTAGCTCTGACGGAGGCTGGAAAGGAGGCCCAGGGCCTTTTAATTGGAGAACCTTTCATTAAGGACCTAGGGAGGTTTGTGGGGGCTTTCACGGCCTTAGACAAGGCCCAGTCCTCCATGAAGCGAGTTTTTCACGGTAGGGTCTCTACCAGGGCCGGCAGCTTCAGGGGCCGCCTGTCCGGCCGTGCCCAGTTTCAGTCCCGTGGTTCGGGCCGAGGCTCCTTCTCCCAGAGGTCTTCCTTCCAGGAGCACAGACGAGAACAGTCTTCGTTCTTCCCTTCACGAGGAAGCTCCTGGCGTCCAAGAGGATATCGAGGAAATCCGTCTTCTAGACGTCCCTACGGTGAGTCTACCAACTCATTTCAATTCTTTAAAGGCTTGTGTAGGGGGCAGACTACGTCTTTTTTCTCCAGCTTGGTCCCGCATCACCTCAGACCGATGGGTCCTGTCCACGGTCAGGGGTTTCCATATCGAGCTGACGTCCTATCCCTCCCACCTCCGCACCCGGCAATACTCTCAGCGGAAAACCGCGTACTGGTCGACTCAGAACTGTCGGACCTTGTCCGCAAAGGAGCCATAGAACCGGCTCCGATGTCCCCTGGCCTGATAATCAGCAATATTTTTCTAGTGGCGAAAAAGGGGGGCCAACTTCGGCCTGTTATCAATTTACGCGCCCTCAACGCGTTTGTCAGATACCGCCATTTTAAAATGGAGGGCATCCATCTCCTTCGGGACCTCCTACAGGTGGGCGATTGGATGGTCAAGCTGGACTTGAAGGACGCTTATCTGACTGTCCCAGTAGAGGACGCGTCCAGGAACCTTCTCTGTTTCTCTTGGCAGGACAGGATTTGGCGGTTCACGTGCCTCCCATTCGGCCTCTCTTCAGCTCCCTGGTGTTTCACCAAGCTGATGCGTCCGGCTATGGCGTGGCTACGCAGTCGTGGAGTTCGTCTCATCGTATATCTGGACGACATTCTGATCATGGCCCAGAATCGGTCAGTATTACTGGATCATCTTCGCTGGACCATGGATCTTCTGTCGGATCTGGGTTTCCTCCTCAATCAGGAGAAATCTTACCTCACCCCGTCTCACGTGATGGAGTTCTTGGGGTTTCTGGTGGATGCCACGGCAGGGTCGCTCAGCCTACCCCCAGCCAAGGTTCGGTCCATACGGAAGGAGTTGTGCAAAGCCAGGTCGTCTTCCCAGATCCCTCTACGCCATCTAGCCAGGATCATAGGTCTGCTGGCCTCATCTATCCAGGCGGTTTTCCCAGCCCCGCTTCACTACCGGGCTCTACAGCGCCTGAAGATCTCCCACCTTCGGGCGGGAGCTTCCTATGCGGATCTCGCTGGACGAGGAGACCAAGGAGGAACTATCCTGGTGGATCCACAATCTGCGTGCTTGGAACGGCAAGGCGATCTTCGGCCATCGTCCGGATTTCGTGGTGGATTCGGATGCCAGCCTGTCGGGCTGGGGAGCTCACTGCGAGGGGATCACGACCGGAGGCGGTTGGTCAGAGGCCGAGGCGGGATTCCATATCAATGCGCTGGAACTGTTGGCTGGATCATTTGCGATCAAGAGCTTCACGAGAGACACGGCCAGATCCTGCATCCAACTTCGCATGGACAACGTGTCAGCGGTGAGGTACATCAACGGCATGGGCGGAACCCGCTCCACCATCTTGTCTCGTCTGGCGAAGGATTTCTGGGACTACTGTCTAGACAAGGAGTTGATTGTTTTGGCGGAATATCTCCCTGGCGTCCAGAACATTCATGCGGATTGGAGCTCTCGGTATCTTTCTGATTCCAGCGACTGGCAGTTAGATCCCACGGTGTTCCGTTCCTTAATGTCAATTTGGGGTCCTTGCTGCATCGACCTGTTTGCTTCCCGTCTCAACTCGCAACTACGACGTTTTTACAGTTGGCGCCCGGACCCGGAAGCCGAAGCGGTGGACGCATTTCTGCAGGATTGGTCCAGAGATCTGCTTTACGCGTTTCCTCCATTTCAGCTGATCCCCAGGACCCTGATTCAGGTGCGACGTTATTCAGCGGATCTGGTGCTGCTGGTCCCATTTTGGAACTCCCAGTCATGGTTTCCGCACCTTCTGGAGATGATGATAGAGATCCCGTACCTGCTCCCGACGTCTCAGACTCTCCTCCGAGGACCGAATCACCAACTACATCCTCTTCTCCTAGACGGATCCCTGCGACTGCTGGCATGTCGGATTTCAGGGGACCCTGGGAGGTCCCAGGAGTTTCGGGAACAGCTAGAGTCCTTTTGGAAAATGCGTGGGCCCCTGGCACCAGAAGATCTTACAGATCAGCCTGGGGATCTTGGGCTCGCTGGTGCGTGGCTAGGGACTTGGATCCCGTATCGGCACCTGTGACGGAGATCTTGCATTTCCTTTCTTCTTTATTTGACCAGGGCAAGGCTTACCGCACAATCAGCCTGTTCAGATCGGCTATTTCGGCCTCTCACCAAGGGTTTGATGGTACCCCTGCGGGACAACATCCTTTAGTATGTCGTCTCCTGCGCGGTTCTCGGATGTCTCGTCCTCCTAGGCCTAGATTTTCTGCCACTTGGGATGTGTCTTGTGTCCTTTCTTTTTTATCTTCTTGGCCTCAGAATACGGACCTTTCCCTTCGGCAACTGTCGGCGAAGCTCGTCACTCTCTTTTGTCTGATTTCCTGCAAGCGGGTTTCAGACGTCCGGGCTTTGGACTATGATGCACGCTCGTACACCCCGGAGGGGGTCTCTTTTGACATCTCGAGGAGGACTAAGACCCACATCCGTTCGGTTGCTTATCCTGCTTTCCCGGCTTCACCTTCACTTTGCCCAGTGGCCTGCCTCAGGGAGTATGAGGCTCGCACTTCTCCGCATCGGTCCCGTGAGTTCCCGCATCTTTTCCTTTCGACCATTCGTCCTTTTGCTCCAGTGACCACTCCCACGCTGGTTGGTGGATGAAGTGGCTCATAGAGCTTGCGGGCGTAGATACTTCTGTTTTTTCGGCGCATTCTGCTAGGGGGGCGTCTGCTACCTCTTTGGCGGTTTCTGGCGCCAGACTGGAGGACATTTTGAAACTGGCGGACTGGTCCAGAGTGTCCACGTTCAGGGAATTTTACTTCCGTCCAGGTCCTCATGTTTTTTCGTCAATTAATGAGAATTTATCTTAACTTTGAACTTGCAATACGAGCCTCCGGGTCTTGTAATAAAATCAGGTGATTTTCCTATTTCATGACGTAAAGTCATGATTTTATTAAAGACACGGAGGCGAGTATTGCCCACCCTACGTTTTCCCTCCCTATGTGAGTTTTAAAATTGGAATGATTTTGATTGTGTGTCATTTGCATATTGCTTTAACTCTATGAGTTTTTTCCTGAGTAGGTTTGTCGCAACCAATTGTTTGTGAATACAATGCACCGATTTGCTTCTATCATGGCTCTGTTTTCTCCTTTTTTCAGGTTGAGATCGGTCAGTTCCGTGGTGTCCTTTGGTCTACGTCCTGGTTCGGAGGGTCGGCAGTTTGGTTCCAGCCGGTCATGTGACGTGGACCGCTTCAGAAGGTTCTTCAAGGTTGTTCCTGTTGTTCCTGTTCGCTTCCGGATGGATGGCGCTTTTGTTCCCAGGCTGTTCCGGTTCCTGGTTGGCGGTTCGGTTGGACTGTTCGGTTTGGATTTACAAAGAAAGAGGAGGTTTTGCAGGCGGTGTGGCGTGTTATAGAGAGACTATGGGGAGGGGCTGATGACATGTTTCAATATTTTTATTTGTTCTTTGCTGCTATTGGTCAGAGTAAAGAAGGAGAATAGCAATACTCGCCTCCGTGTCTTTAATAAAATCATGACTTTACGTCATGAAATAGGAAAATCACCTGATTATACAGTCACAACTAGAGGGAGCTCACTACATACAGATTATACAGCCATCACTAGATGGAGCTCACTACATACAGGTTATACAGTCACCACTAGAGGGAGCTCACTACATACAGATTATACAGCCATCACTAGATGGAGCTCACTACATACAGGTTATACAGTCACCACTAGAGGGAGCTCACTACATACAGATTACACAGCCACCACTAGAGGGAGCTCACTACATACAGATTATACAGCCACCACTAGAGGGAGCTCAACACATACAGATTATACAGCCACCACTAGGGGGAGCTCACTACATACAGATTATACAGCCACCACTAGAGGAAGTTCACTACATACAGATCATACAGCCACCACTAGAGGGAGCTCACTACATACAGATTATACAGCCACCACTAGAGGGAGCTCACTATATACAGATTATACAGCCACCACTAGGGGGAGCTCACTATATACAGATTATACAGCCACCACTAGGGGGAGATCACTACATACAGATCATACAGCCACCACTAGTGGGAGCTCACTACATACAGATTATACAGCCACCACTAGGGGGTGCTCACTACATACAGATTATACAGTCACCACTAGAGGGAGCTCACTGCATACAGATTATACAGTCACCACTAGAGGGAGCTCACTGCATACATATTATACAGCCACCACTAGAGGGAGCTCACTACATACAGATTATACAGCCACCACTAGAGGGAGCTCACTACATACAGATTATACATCCACCACTAGAGGGAGCTCACTACATACAGATTATACAGCCACCACTAGAGGGAGCTCACTACATACAGATTATACAGTCACCACTAGGGGGAGCTCACTGCATACAGATTATACAACCACCACTAAGTGGAGCTCACTGCATACAGATTATACAGCCACCACTAGAGGGAGCTCACTACATACAGATTATACAGTCACCACTAGAGGGAGCTCACTACATACAGATTATTCTACGACAACTAGAGGGAGCTCACTACATACAGATTATACAGCCACCACTAGAGGGAGCTCACTACATACATATTATACAACCACCACTAAGTGGAGCTCACTGCATACAGATTATACAGTCACCACTAAGTGGAGCTCACTACATACAGATTATACAGCCACCACTAGAGGGAGCTCACTACATACAGATTATACAGCCACCACTAGAGGGAGCTCACTATATACAGATTATACAGCCACCACTAGAGGGAGCTCCCTACATACAGATTATACAGCCACCACTAGAGGGAGCTCACTATATACAGATTATACAGCCACCACTAGAGGGAGCTCACTATATACAGATTATACAGCCACCACTAGAGGGAGCTCACTATATACAGATTATACAGCCACCACTAGAGAGAACTCACTATATACAGATTATAAGAAATAAGAAAAATAAGAAAAAAACATTACAATATAGTAAATTTAACCAAATCAAATAAAAATAAAAAGTGACAAGGTGTTATATGCTCGACGTTACATCACAAGAATAATACAACTTTGTTGAATTGGGAGATGAGCCAGTTATGCCACTTAACTTTGAACTTGACTAGTTTATTGGAGGCTGAGGAGTGGATCATCTCATTGAGACAATTGTCATTAACAGAGTTCATAATTTTCATTAACAGGGAGGGTTTGGATTTTTCCAGTAGTGGGCAGTTTTCATTCTGGTTGCTATGACCAGATGAATTATGACTGTTCGTAAAGAATCTAGAAAGGAATCCAGATTAATAGAAAGTAGGGCTTTGTGCCATTGATAAGGAAATGGGAGTTTTACATATTTGAGTTAGGATTATGTTGATTGAACTCCTTCCAGGTTTGATTTCCCTGCATTCCCACCGTATGTGCTCCATATCCGCTTCTGGTGACGAACATCTCCAGCAGACATGAGGGGATGAAGGGTACTGTGGGGGAAATAACCTCGCCGCTGGGTTTTGGAGGGGCCTGTTTGCAGCCTCTTGCCTCAGGATTATGGCCCATATACTAACTTTGAAGAAGACAGACCGGCCGCACAGCCTAAATCTGTGGTACTGTTTTGGGCAGGAAAGCCATACTTGCGGTCGGTCAAATGTGACTTCCATGGAATTCGTGAACCCCTGCTCGGATCTGGGTGATTTTTGGATTTGTTGTTCGCTCAGATCAGAAACCTAGAAAGTGTCGGCAGATAAGAACCATGTGGCCCATCTAGTCTGCCCAATATACTGAATACTATGGATAGCCCCTGGCCCTATCTTATATGAAGGATGGCCTTATGCCTATCCCATGCATGCTTAAACTCCTCCACTGTATTTGCAGCTGCCACTTCTGCAGGAAGGCTATTCCATGCATCCACTACTCTCTCAGTAAAGTAATACTTCCTTATATTACTTTTAAACCTTTGCCCCTCTAATTTAAAACTATGTCCTCTTGTGGTAGTTTTTCTTCTTGTAAATCTTCTCTCCTCCTTTACCGAGTTGATTCCCTTTATGTATTTAAAAGTTTCTATATCCAGGGATGTATAATTTTGGGGGATATGTGGGGCTTTGGGGTGTTTTCTGTGTTTTGGGGAAAAATGTGTGTTTTCTGCCTGTGAGTGATTAAATTGGCCCATTGTGTTTGGTAATTGTATCACAGGCAGAGCCCATTGTGTTTGGTAATTGTATCACAGGCAGAGCCCATTGTGTTTGGTAATTGTATCACAGGCAGAGCCCATTGTGTTTGGTAATTGTATCACAGGCAGGGCCCATTGTGTTTGGTAATTGTATCACGGGCAGAGCCCATTGTGTTTGTTAATTGTATCACAGGCAGAGGGGGGGTTGTGTACAATTGCTGGGAGTGTTTCCATACTGTAAATTCATGTGATTGGCTAATGTAAAAACTGTTGCAGTCTTCCACAAGGTCCCCAGGGGAGTGTCCCTTGCTGGAAGACCTGCATAAAAGGCTGACATGTAGCCCCATTAAAGAGTCCCTGTTTTACCCTCAACATAGAGCTTCATCTCATGTGTGGGGGAAAAGGCTGCATCTACACTGGGGAATGTTATACGCTGTATATTCCCCTGGCTCTAATGCCTGAGCTCTTAAGAGCTTGTTCCTGCATCGCTCTCTGAAGTAAGCGAGGTTCACCCACTGGAACCTGGAAGCCTTGTCGTAGGTCCAGGGTGGGTAGGAAGCAGCGAGATCCCAACCAAGCTGCGGCGGTTCGTGGGGTCGGCAGTGCTGACGGTGTCAAGTGGAGTGCTTGGAGCCCTCAGGAAGCACTAGGAGCATCCATCAACGGAGGTACCCGGTCAGGGTGCCAGGAGATCCGTTACAGGTACATTTTAGATAATCTAGTATAATACCATTAATAGAGAATTTTTCTGGAGTTTTCCAGATGGTTGACACATTTAGAAGAGGCACACATGATGGAGAATGCAGACTCCCATTGCTCTCGGGTTATACGATTGTTTAATGCTGTTTCCCATTTTCGAAGTAATGGAGACAATGGCGAGTCCAGTCTCCCCGTCATGATATAATAAGAGATAAGGGTTTAATATTACCGGACGGGTTACATATCAACCTCATCATTTGGGAGGCATTCGTGTTCATGGGGAGTTTCAATCCAGACAGGAAATGTTTATTTTTTTAATATTTAAAAAATTCCCTTTGAGGGATATTGAATCTCAAGCTTAGATCTGTAAATGAGTTCAGAGTATCATTAGTAAAAAGATCTCCCAGTTTTTTGATTCCCAGGTCAATCCAATTATGAATGTACATTTCCCCATGACCGCTAGAGGGATATCAGAAAGGGTGATGTTGAGAAAGCTTCATTTAGTTGATAATAAGGTACACACTTCTGTGCCCTTGAGATCCCTCCTACAACCCAAGTGGAAGTTGAAGTTGTTCTGTAAGGACATGGTGTAGAAAAGCACCTGGGGGTCTGATACCCATTTGGTAGTTCTCCATCGAGATCCAGTGTTTGTTAGAATTGTTTATCCATAAGGATCTCATTTGCTCAAAAATACAAGCTCTATAGTATCTAATAACAGATGGGCCCCCCTTCGATATAGGTAAGTAGAGTATTTCTGCTTCGACTCTCGGTCTTTTATCCTGCCAGATTTTTTTTTAGGAGTAATCTTTGGATTATAGAGATTGATAAAGGATTTGTGGGAAAATAAACATTTTCAGAGCTGAAATCCTCCCCATCCACGGGATTTCATGCTTTATCATTTTATTCTTTCAGAGTTCTGAGGTTAGGAGATTGGCGATTGTTGGGGTCAGTTCGATTCCTAAATATGTAACATATTCGGAATTCCAATTAAAGGAGAAACTAGCTTTCAATGAAATAAGGTCTTAAGTGCCAATGTAATATTGTAACGGTATCAACCGTTGGCGACGTCCTTCTCCCCTAGTAAGAGTGGCGCTGTAGAGTTGCTCCAGCGACTTCCAAGGCTGAGTTGTGAAGAGCTAGTAGTAATATAGCTGTTCCCTACAACATGAGACGAGGCTGCGAGTTGAGGGTAAGAAGATTCACCTTTATTAGTGCCACACTTGGCCTTATATACAAGTCCCCATGCAAGGGGACCTCCACCGTGGACCTGATGGAGAACCGGGTGACAAACACACAGACCAATGGAAATAACCACACAATCTGGGACACTCCCACACAATGCCTCCCCTCTACCTGGAAGATAATTAGGTCAGATACTGTATCTAACCCAATCATCTCTAGACAGTAAAACCCTATGTTTTTAAAAACTCCCGTACAGGACACACAATGCCTCCCCTCTGTCTGGGAGATAATTAGGTCAGAAACTGTATGTAACCCAATCATCTCAACAGACAAACAGAGGGCTTCTGTTACAAATATTATGGGCGAACAGTCTAATTTTGTGATTCATATCGCCAATCTTTATACCCGTAACCTGTGAATGAGCCCTGATACTTTCCGCTAAAGGTTCTATTATTAAGGCAAAAATAATAGGAGAAATGGGGCACCCCTGTCTTGTTCCGTTATTAATTGGTAACGGGTGGGATATCATTCCATTAACAAAAAATTTAGCTGAGGTTTTCGAGTAGAGTGCCTATATTCCAAAATTAGACAATACTGCCTCCAAGTAGCCCCAATGCACCCGATCGAGCGCCTTTTCATCCTCCACTGATGGGAGGAGAGAAGGCGTTCGACTTGGCCTTGCCACATAAATAAGGTCTATTATGCGTCTAGGACCATCTAATGTTTGTCCGGATTTAACAAAGTCCACCTGGTCATGATGGACCAGGGAGGAGATTAGGGGGGATAGTCTATTGTCCAATAGTTTAGAGTAAATTTAAAGATCAGTGTTCAAAAGAGCGATGGGTCGGAAATTCCCTGGTTGGTCAGGAGATTTTCCTGGTTTAGGGAGGCCACTATAGTGGCTTTGAGCATTTCAGGTGGTATACCACATTTCAGATGTGGAAAGATTATTTTTTCAAAGGTTTTCAACTATTTGTTGGTTAACCCGTCTGGACCTGGAGATTTCTGTAAGCTCAGTTGGCTTATTGGTCGGGAGACAGCTTAGGCAGCGAGATATCGGATAGGAATTTATTAATAAGTTCAGGGGTCGGTTGGTGCAGTGAGTTATTATCTTTGAGATTATAGAAGTCAGAGTAATGATCAGCAGACGTATTGGATATTCCTTAGGGGTTAATAATCTTTTCTTAGTGTGAATTATAGATAATTGGTAGTTTCTTTCTATTATGGGTGACTTTAATTTTATTGGCCAAGATCGTACTCGCTGTATTTCCTTGTGAGTAATATTTGGCCTTGGATTTCCTTTATTTCCTCGAAACTACTTTGATAAAGTTGGTATAGTTCGAAACGTAAGTCTTCACGTTGTTTAAATGTAATTTGGTAGGGTTTTTTGTGCATAGTTTTTCTAGGTCAGCTATGGATGTGCATAATTGTTCTGTGCGAATTTGCCTGTTTAAAAAAAAAAAAGGCTGAGACATGAATAAGATGGCCTCTGACATAAGCCTTATGGACGCACCAAGTCGTGGTGGGTTGTATATCGGGGGTGCAATTGAACTCAAAGTATTTTTAAAGAGCTTCATTAATTTGGGATTGGGTGGAAGGTAAGGATAAATGATAATTATTGGTCCTCCAAGGTGTATGTCAGAGTTGGTTGAATTGCTCCGAAATTTGGCATGAAATAGATGCATGATCAGACCATGTCATGGATCCTATGTTAGAGGACATCATGTTTTGTAAAGACCATTTGTCAACAATTATCAAGCCTATCCTAGAGTACTGTTTATGGGGGTGTGAGTAAAAAGTGTAATCTCATTCTGATGTGTGTGACACTCTCCAAGTGTCGTATAGGTCTTTTGCTAATAAATAATGTGCAAATTATATGGATGGTTGGGATTTCATATGGTTTGATTTATCAATAGAGGGGGTTGGGGGCAAACTAAAGTCTCCACATACAGTACAGACCAAAAGTTTGGACACACCTTCTCATTCAAAGAGTTTTCTTTATTTTCGTGACTATGAAAATTGTAGATTCACACTGAAGGCATCAAAACTATGAATTATCACATGTGGAATTATATACATAACAAAAAGTGTGAAACAACTGAAAATATGTCATATTCTAGGTTCTTCAGAGTAGCCACCTTTTGCTTTGATTACTGCTTTGCACACTCTTGGCATTCTCTTGATGAGCTTCAAGAGGTAGTCACCTGAAATGGTCTTCCAACAGTCTTGAAGGAGTTCCCAGAGATGCTTAGCACTTGTTGGCCCTTTTGCCTTCACTCTGAGGTCCAGCTCACCCCAAACCATCTCGATTGGGTTCAGGTCCAGTGACTGTGGAGGCCAGGTCATCTGGCGCAGCACCCCATCACTCTCCTTCATGATCAAATAGCCCTTACACAGCCTGGAGGTGTGTTTGGGGTCATTGTCCTGTTGAAAAATAAATGATGGTCCAACTAAACGCAAACCGGATGGAATAGCATGCCGCTGCAAGATGCTGTGGTAGCCATGCTGGTTCAGTATGCCTTCAATTTTGAATAAATACCCAACAGTGTCACCAGCAAAGCACCCCCACACCATCACACCTCCTCCTCCATGCTTCACGGTGGGAACCAGGCATGTAGAGTCCATCCGGTCACCTTTTCTGCGTCGCACAAAGACACGGTGGTTGGAACCAAAGATCTCAAATTTGGATTCATCAGACCAAAGCACAGATTTCCACTGGTCTAATGTCCATTCCTTGTGTTCTTTAGCCCAAACAAGTCTCTTCTGCTTGTTGCCTGTCCTTAGCAGAGGTTTCCTAGCAGATCTTTTACCATGAAGGCCTGATTCACACAGTCTCCTCTTAACAGTTGTTCTAGAGATGTGTCTGCTGCTAGAACTCTGTGTGGCATTGACCTGGTCTCTAATCTGAGCTGCTGTTACCCTGCGATTTCTGAGGCTGGTGACTCGGATGAACTTCTCCTCCGCAGCAGAGGTGACTCTTGGTCTTCCTTTCCTGGGGCGGTCCGCATGGGAGCCAGTTTCTTTGTAGTGCTTGATGGTTTTTGTGACTGCACTTGGGGACACTTTCAAAGTTTTCCCAATTTTTCGGCCTGACTGACCTTCATTTCTTAAAGTAATGATGGCCACTCGTTTTTCTTTCCTTAGCTGCTTTTTTCTTGCCATAATACAAATTCTAACAGTCTATTCAGTAGGACTATCAGCTGTGTATCCACCTGACTTCTCCACAACGCAACTGATGGTCCCAACCCCATTTATAAGGCAAGAAATCCCACTTATTAGACCTGGCAGGGCTCACCTGTGAAGTGAAGACCATTTCAGGTGACTACCTCTTGAAGCTCATCAAGAGAATGCCAAGAGTGTGCAAAGCAGTAATCAAAGCAAAAGGTGGCTACTTTTAAGAACCTAGAATATGACATATTTTCAGTTGTCTCACACTTTTTTGTTATGTATATAATTCCACATGTGATAATTCATAGTTTTGATGCCTTCAGTGCGAATCTACAATTGTCATAGTCATGAAAATAAAGAAAACTCTTTGAATGAGAAGGTGTGTCCAAACTTTTGGTCTGTACTGTATCTCTAGGGAGCCGTGTTTGAGAGATAGGGCGGTAGATATTACCTCTTTGGCAAATGCAAGCCGGTTTATAACTGGTGCATACAAGGAAACTAAGGTATATATTGCATTATTGATGTTACACACAAGTATAATGCATCTCCCGTTATCGTCAATCCTGCTTTGAATCGTTTGAAAAGATTGGGAATTTCTTACAGCAATAATTACCCTCTTTTCTTTTTCACTGCAGGTGATGCGATTATATTGGTAAACGTTTTATGGTTAAGTCTTTAAGTGTCGGATTCATTCGAGTTTCTTGAATACAAATCAGGCCACATGTAAGGGAATTAACTTCTTTCCATAATAAGGACCTTTTGAACGGACTATTCAATCCGCTGGCATTAATTGAAGAGACATTGAGAACCATTGCTGACGGTGTAGGTAGTACAGTGCTAAGTAATACAATGTGCTACAGGGCAAGCGCAGGGGGGAGTAGACTCAAAGAGAACCAACTGGACACCAATTTCTCCAGGTATCAATGGAGGTGGGTTGTAGAAAATGCAAGCAGGTCATCTCCAATGAGACCTGCAAAAAAGTGTAAGTGATTAAATGAGTCTAGTGACCATTGATTAAAGAAAAGGACATGTGACGTAGGTAGGACAAGTCCTTTCCTGGCCAGAGTAGGAGGCCTCTTCTTCATGGGGGAGCTGCTGTCTTCTTCAATCATATCTACAGACCATTTCTGAAGTAGCTTCATGGCGTCGCTCGGAGAGGAGATCGTGTGAGTGATTCCATTCTTGAAGATGAGGAGTTTTACCGGGTCCCTCAGGATTTTGGTGGCTGCGGCAAATTCTCTGCGTCTGTTCAGTGTGGCTGCTGAGAGGTTGGAGAATATTAAGATGTTCTTGTGCAGAATTTGCTGTTTTGAGGATTCATTCTTTAAAATAATACAAGTGCAGCCCAGCAATAATATCTCTGGGGGCGGCACTTCTGGGTTTAGGGATTCTATGCGCCCTGTCAATCAATAGATCTTTTTGCTCTGCATTTGGAATCAGGGCAACACAATAATGTATAAGAAAGTCCTTGATAGCTTCAGGTTCGATGGTTTCAGGGACCCTTCTGAATCTCAGATTATTGCTTCTTGAATGATCCTCAGGAGCCGCTAGTTTCAGTGCTTCCATTTCATCCTCAATATGAGACGTTCTCTCTCCAATCTGGGTAATAGCTTTTTGTAAGGCAGTAAATGCGGATGTGATGTCTTTCTGTATGGAGGGTCTGAGGTCAGATAGCAAGGACCTTAAGGTGGCTTCTGTGACTGGTGAGGACTGGGTATACTATTAACAGATGGGGGTGATGGAGAGCAGAGTGCTTGAGTACCTTTCTCCTGGGGTAGGATCCCCTCATCATAGGAGGATATGGCGTCCTGCAGCATGTGCTGGTAAGGATGGTTATTGCCTCTTAGATGGAGAGGAGGCTGCTGAGGCGGAGTGGCCTGATAGAAGTGAGGGGCTTCTTCCCCCTGTATTTGTAAGAGAGCTGGGAGTCTTGTCGGGCTGTGTCTCTGGTGCCGCATGGTGTGAGGAGCGGGCGCCAACTTGGATTCCTCCGGCTGCCATGCTGAACACCTCGATCTTGCTCGGTGCTTTCTCCTGGTGCGGCCCATACCTGCAGGCGGTAAGATGGGGTCCGGAAGGTTTCCCACAGCCTTTGATTAATACTGGGGTCGCTGACTTTGCTGTGGGCAGCTTTGTTAATTTGCAGGTTCCGGAGCTAGCGCGTCTTGGGTCTGCTCAGCTCCTCATCGGCCCCCCGCTCCCTGTGTATCATGCAGACATTGGCCTGAGTGTGATGCCCATCTCTGTCCCATGTGTGTAGTAGTAGTAGTAGTAATAGTAGTCATAGTGGTAGTAGTAGTAATAGTGGTGGTAGTAGTAATAGTAGTCATAGTGGTAGTAGCAGTAATAGTAGTAGTAGTAGTGGTAGTAGTAGTAATAGTAGTTGTAGTAATAGTGGTAGTAGTAGTGGTAGTAGTTGTAATAGTAGTTGTAGTAATAGTGGTAGTAGTGGTAGTAGTAGCAGTACTGGTCGTAATAGTAGTCATAGTGGTAATAATAGTCATAGTAGTAGTAGTATCAGTACTGGTAGTAATAGTAGTCATAGTAATAGTGGTAGTAGTAGCAGTACTGGTAGTAATTTTAGTCGTAGTCATAGTAGTAGTAATAGTAGTCATAGTGTTAGTAGTAGTGATAGAGTAATAGTAGTAGTAGTAGTAACAGTACTGGTATTAATAGTAGTCGTAGTCATAGTGGTAGTAATAGTAGTCATAGTGGTAGTAGTAGTAATAGTAGTTGTAGTAGTAGCACTAGTGGTGGTGGGGGTAGTAGTAGTAGCAGTTGTTGTAGTAGTGTTAGTAATAGTAGTGTTAGTAGTAACAGTAGTTGTGGTGGAAGTAGTAGTAGTAGAAGTTGTAGTAGTGGTGGTAGTAGTAGAAGCAGTGCAGTGTGGATGTGGAAAGGGAAGGAGGTAGTAATGGTAATAGTTGTCATAATAGTAATAGTAGTGGTAGTAGTAGGCGTAGTAGTAGTAGTGCAGTGCGGCTGTGGAAAGGGTAGACTATAAGAGGCACGTGGGGGCAGTAGTAGTGGTAATAGTAGTAGTAACAGCTGTAGTAGTAGTGGTAGTAATGCAGTGTGGAAGTAAAAAAGGAAGGTAATAGTAGTAGTATGATAATAGTAGTGGTAGTAATAATAGTAGTAGTAGTAGTAGTAGAGGTAAATGGTATTAGAGGCACGCGGGGGCAATAGTAGTAGTAATGATAGTGATGGTAGTAGTAGTACGGGTGATAGTGGTAGAAGTAACTGTTGTAGTAGTAGTAATGATAGTGGTGGTAGTAGTAGCAGTGCAGAGTGGAAAGGGTGGGGTATTAGAGGCATGTGGGGGTAGTAGTAGTAATGATAGTGGTAGTAGTAGAACTGGTGACAGTGGTTGTAGTAGTGGTAGTAGTAGTAATTATAGTGGTGGTAGTAGTAATGATAGTGGTAGTAGTAGCAGTGCAGTGTGGATAGAGTAGCGTATTAGAGGCACATGGGGGCAATAGTAGTATTAATGATAGTGGTAGTAGTAGAAATGATAGTGGTGGTGGTAGTAGTAATAATAGTGGTAGTAGTAGTATTAGTAGCAACTGCAGTGCAGTGTGGAAAAAGTAGGGTATTTGAGGCATGTGAGGGCAGTAGTAGTAATGATAGTGGTGGTAGTAGTATTGGTGATAGTGGTAGTATTAGTAGTAGTGCAGTGTGGAAAAAGTAGGGCAATTAGAGGCACGTGGGCACAATAGTAGGGGCAGCAGAAGCAGCACAGCATGGAACATACAAGGCAGTAGATTGGCTGTCTATGGGTGGTAGTAGTGGTTGTAGTAGTAGTAATGATAGTGGTGGTAGTAGTAGCAGTGCAGTGTGGATGTGGAAAGGGTAGAGTATTAGAGGCACGTGGGGACAGTAGTAGTAGTACTAGTGATAGTGGTTGTAGTAGTAGTAATTATAGTGGTGGTAGTTGTAATGATAGTGGTAGTAGTAATTGTGACGGACTGAACCGTCACTGGGGCTGCTGGAGAAGCCTGAGGGCCAGCCTCCTTCCTGCAGATTATGGACCCAGAACTATGGAGACCTCCTCAGACCTTTTGGGGTTACAAAGAACTATAAACCCCGATTTGTGTGTGGAATTTATATGCCACATATTTCCTATTGCCCATTAAAGGTGCAGGGTGTGGATCCAGCAACACACAAAGGGTTAACTCTGCACTGAGACTCCCACTGATTGTGTTAGTGAGGGGATTAAGTAGCTGATTATAAGAGCAGCCGACTCCTAGATGAGTAGATCACCCTATGATACACTCAGGAGATAATTGTGATGAAACCAACCTCGCCACAGTGTTTTGGAGGGGGCTGTTTGCCAGCCTCCTGACCCAGGATTACGGCCCTTTGAGATACTTTTGCTAACTTTTGAACCCCTGAACCTATTCCAGTGAATTTTGGATAGGTTTGTCCCCAAGTCATACTGGTTAAATTGATGTAAGTTATATGTATGGACAATGTAACCTCACAAAGTTGTAACAACTTATAATAAGTGTAACTTGTCAGCTTGGGAGGAATATGCTGGGTGTGGTTCTATTGTCCCATTGTGTGTTTAAATGGTGATGTCTGTCCTGTTGTCTCCACATGTGTATTGGTGATCTCCCCTTTGTCCTGAGAGAGAATTGGATTGCCCTCGGTTGTCTCTGGGACAGAGAGGAGGAAACCATGATGCATTGTGGGGATGTGTTGTATCTGTTCTGTGTCGCAGTCTCCCTTCTGGTCCTCTAGGGGGCGTGAACGATTGGTTGCTGTACTTGCATTGTGTGTGTTGTAAGATATTGATTGGTTGGATTTCAAAACCCTGTGGGCAGTACTATGTTTGTTTTTTATGAATAAAAGAGGCTGTATCTGAAGTACAGTTGATTAAAGATCACAGCATTAGAGCTTCGGTTGAAATGCTTTTATTTTTGCATTAATTAGATAGACATGTGGCAATCTCGTGTGAACGTTTTCGGCACATAGGCCTTCATCAGACACTATGCCGCAGTCGGTAGCCTGGATAGAAGGAGGTGTACACACCTGGTGAGTTGGTGCATGTAACACTACAGAGTAAATGGTGTGCTACCGACTGCGGCATAGTGTCTGACGAAGGCCTATGTGCCGAAAACGTTCACACGAGATTGCCACATGTCTATCTAATTAATGCAAAAATAAAAGCATTTCAACCGAAGCTCTAATGCTGTGATCTTTAATCAACTGTAACTGGGGTGGGAATTCTATTCACAGCTGGACCAATACAGAGTGCAACAAAGCTCCTATAAAATAAAATAAAAATAAAAAATAAAAAAAATGTATCTGAAGTACAGTCAGACCACTGCTTGACCCTCAACACGGAGCCTTGTCTCGTCATTGGGGGGATTCCCTGTATGCTGTTAGAGACTGATTGCCAGGAGTGTAAGCTGACTGTATGCTTTTCCTGTTCATCTGCTGGCAGCTATTTGCGAGGTTCCAGTTTGGAGTGCTATTTTGTATCCAGTTCGGGAGTTCGGTGTTCTGCAGTAGCTGTGCCTGTCTCTCAGAAAGGGGCATATCGCCTAAATGGATTTCAACCCCTTGTCTGCTGAAACGGTCCGTTACAATAATCCCATCACATGTGTCTCCTCTCTCCCTATTCATTCATTATCGAGGGGGTGAAGATGTTTGCATCTTGTTCAGGGTTGATTGCGTTATGCTGTTAGACTTCTTGAACTGTAAATATACTGAGTTGATCTTCAATAAAGAGAGTTCCTGTTTTACCCTTCATCATGTTGAGGCTGGTGTTTGGATAACTTATCGACACTGGGGATTGCTATACGCTGAAGATTTGCTATACTCCCCTGGCTATACTATTAGCTCTTGTAAGAGCTGTTCCTGTTCCTTGTTCCTGTGGTGGTATCGGTGTCAACTGAAGTGCTTGCGTCGGCGGGGCACTGTAACGGATCTCCTGGCACACTGACTGGGTACCTCCGTTGATGGATGCTCCTAGTGCTTCCCGAGGACTCCAAGCACTCCGCATGAGTTATGAACAGCGCCCCCTATTGGTTGCATAGTCTTATGACAAGAGCGATGTGGAGCGCAGTATAGCGATGTGGAGCGCAGTATAGCGATGTGGAGCGCAGTATAGCGTTGTGGAGCACACTATAGCGTTGTGGAGCACACTATAGCAATGTGGAGCGCAGTATAGAGATGTGGAGCGCAGTATAGCGATGTGGAGCGCAGTATAGCGATGTGGAGCGCAGTATTGGGATGTGGAGCGCAGTATAGCGATGTGGAGCGCAGTATAGCGATGTGGAGCGCAGTATAGTGATGTAGAGCGCAGTATACAGGGATGTGTAGCGCAGTATAGCGATGTGTAGCGCAGTATAGCGATGTGTAGCGCAGTA
Organism: Bufo gargarizans; assembly: GCF_014858855.1. Taxonomy (NCBI): domain Eukaryota; kingdom Metazoa; phylum Chordata; class Amphibia; order Anura; family Bufonidae; genus Bufo; species Bufo gargarizans. The sequence goes on along the minus strand of NW_025334220.1, from coordinate 44,916 downwards.
TAGCGATGTGGAGCGCAGTATTGGAATGTGGAGCGCAGTATAGCGATGTGGAGCGCAGTATAGCGATGTAGAGCGCAGTATAGCGATGTGGAGCGCAGTATAGCGATGTGGAGCGCAGTATAGCGATGTGAAGCGCAGTATAGATATGTGGAGCGCAGTATAGCGATGTGGAGCGCAGTATAGCGATGTGGAGCGCAGTATAAAGATGTGGAGCATAGTATAGCGATGTGGAGTGCAGTATAGCGATGTGGAGCTCAGTATAGTGATGTGGAGCGCAGTACAGAGATGTGAAGCGCAGTATAGCGATGTGGAGCGCAGTATAGCGATGTGGAGTGCAGTATAGCGATGTGGAGCTCAGTATAGTGATGTGGAGCGCAGTACAGAGATGTGAAGCGCAGTATAGCGATGTGGAGCGCAGAATAGCAATGTGGAGCGCAGTATAGCGATGTGGAGTGCAGTATAGCTATGTGGAGCGCAGTATAGCGATGTGGAGCGCAGTATAGCGATGTGGAGCGCAGTATAGCGATGTGGAGCGCAGTATAGCGATGTGGAGCGCAGTATAGATATGTGGAGCGCAGTATAGCGATGTGGAGCATAGTATAGCGATGTGGAGCGCAGTATAGCGATGTGGAGTGCAGTATAGCGATGTGGAGCTCAGTATAGCGATGTGGAGCGCAGTACAGAGATGTGAAGCGCAGTATAGCGATGTGGAGCGCAGTATAGCGAATTGGAGCGCAGTATAGCGATGTGGAGCGCAGTATAGCGATGTGGAGCGCAGTATAGCGATGTGGAGCGCAGTATAGCGATGTGGAGCGCAGTATAGCGATGTGGAGCGCAGTATAGCGATGTGGAGCGCAGTATAGCGATGTGGAGCGCAGTATAGATATGTGGAGCGCAGTATAGCGATGTGGAGCGCAGTATAGCGATGTGAAGCGCAGTATAAAGATGTGGAGCATAGTATAGCGATGTGGAGCGCAGTATAGCGATGTGGAGTGCAGTATAGCGATGTGGAGCTCAGTATAGTGATGTGGAGCGCAGTACAGAGATGTGAAGCGCAGTATAGCGATGTGGAGCGCAGTATAGCGATGTGGAGCGCAGTAAAGCAATGTGGAGCGCAGTATAGCTATGTGGAGCGCAGTATAGCGATGTGGAGCGCAGTATAGCGATGTGGAGTGCAGTATAGTGATGTGGGGTGCAGTATAGCGATGTGGGGCGCAGTATAGCGATGTGGAGCGCAGTATAGCGATGTGGGATGCAGTATAGCGATGTGGGGCGCAGTAAAGCGATGTGGAGCGCAGTATAGCGATGTGGAGCGCAGTATAGCGATGTGTAGCGCAGTATAGCGATGTGGAGCGCAGTATTGGGATGTGGAGCGCAGTATAGCGATGTGGAGCGCAGTATAGCGATGTGGAGTGCAGTATAGCGATGTGGAGCGCAGTATAGCGATGTGGAGCGCAGTATAGCGATGTGGAGCGCAGTATAGTGATGTAGAGCGCAGTATAGCGATGTGGAGCGCAGTATAGCGATGTGGAGTGCAGTATAGTGATGTGGAGCGCAGTATAGAGATGTGGAGCGCAGTATAGCTATGTGGAGCGCAGTATAGCGATGTGGAGCGCAGTATAGCGATGTGGAGTGCAGTATAGCGATGTGGGGTGCAGTATAGCGATGTGGGGCGCAGTATAGCGATGTAGAGCGCAATATAGCGATGTGGAGCGCAGTATAGCGATGTGGAGCGCAGTATAGCAATGTGGAGCGCAGTATAGCAATGTGGAGCTCAGTATAGCGATGTGGAGCGCAGTATAGCGATGTGGAGCGCAGTATAGCGATGTGGAGCGCAGTATAAAGATGTGGAGCGTAGTATAGTGATGTGGAGCGCAGTATAGCGATGTGGAGCGCAGTATAGCGATGTGGAGTGCAGTATAGCGATGTGGGGTGCAGTATAGCGATGTGGGGCGCAGTAAAGCGATGTGGAGCGCAGTATAGCGATGTGGAGCGCAGTATAGCGATGTGGAGCGCAGTATAGCGATGTGGAGCGCAGTATAGCGATGTGAAGCGCAGTATAGCCATGTGGAGCGCAGTATAGCGATGTGGAGCGCAGTATAGCGATGTGGAGCGCAGTATAGCGATGTGGGATGCAGTATAGCGATGTGGGGCGCAGTAAAGCGATGTGGAGCGCATTATAGCGATGTGGAGCGCAGTATAGCGATGTGTAGCGCAGTATAGCGATGTGGAGCGCAGTATTGGGATGTGGAGCGCAGTATAGCGATGTGGAGCGCAGTATAGCGATGTGGAGTGCAGTATAGCGATGTGAAGCGCAGTATAGCGATGTGGAGCGCAGTATAGTGATGTAGAGCGCAGTATAGCGATGTGGAGCGCAGTATAGCGATGTGGAGTGCAGTATAGTGATGTGGAGCGCAGTATAAAGATGTGGAGCGCAGTATAGCGATGTGGAGCGCAGTATAGCGATGTGGAGTGCAGTATAGCGATGATGAGCGCAGTATTGCGACGTGGAGCGCAGTATAGCGTTGTGTAGCGCAGTATAGCGATGTGGAGCGCAGTATAGCGATGTGGAGCGCAGTATAGCGATGTGGAGCGCAGTATAGCGTTGTAGAGCGCAGTATAGTGATGTGGAGCGCAGTATAGCGATGTGGAGTGCAGTATAGAGATGATGAGCGCAGTATAGCGATGTGGAGCTCAGTATAGTGATGTGGAGCGCAGTACAGAGATGTGAAGCGCAGTATAGCGATGTGGAGCGCAGTATAAAGATGTGGAGCATAGTATAGCGATGTGGAGCGCAGTATAGCGATGTGGAGTGCAGTATAGCGATGTGGAGCTCAGTATAGTGATGTGGAGCGCAGTACAGAGATGTGAAGCGCAGTATAGCGATGTGGAGCGCAGTATAGCGATGTGGAGCGCAGTATAGCGATGTGGAGCGCAGTATAGCTATGTGGAGCGCAGTATAGCGATGTGGAGCGCAGAATAGCGATGTGGAGCGCAGTGTAGCGATGTGGAGCGCAGTATAGCGATGTGGAGCTCAGTATAGTGATGTGGAGCGCAGTACAGAGATGTGGAGCGCAGTATAGTGATGTAGAGCGCAGTATAGTGATGTGGAGCGCAGTATAGCGATGTGGAGTGCAGTATAGAGATGATGAGCGCAGTATAGCGATGTGGAGCTCAGTATAGTGATGTGGAGCGCAGTACAGAGATGTGAAGCGCAGTATAGCGATGTGGAGCGCAGTATAAAGATGTGGAGCATAGTATAGCGATGTGAAGCGCAGTATAGCGATGTGGAGTGCAGTATAGCGATGTGGAGCTCAGTATAGTGATGTGGAGCGCAGTACAGAGATGTGAAGCGCAGTATAGCGATGTGGAGCGCAGTATAGCTATGTGGAGCGCAGTATAGCGATGTGGAGCGCAGAATAGCGATGTGGAGCGCAGTGTAGCGATGTGGAGCGCAGTATAGCGATGTGGAGCTCAGTATAGTGATGTGGAGCGCAGTACAGAGATGTGAAGCGCAGTATAGCGATGTGGAGCGCAGTATAGCGATGTGGAGCGCAGTACAGCGATGTGGAGCGCAGTATAGCTATGTGGAGCGCAGTATAGCGATGTGGAGCGCAGTATAGCGATGTGGAGCGCAGTATAGCGATGTGGAGCGCAGTATAGTTATGTGGAGAGCAGTATAGCGATGTGGAGCGCAGTATAGCGATGTGGAGCGCAGTATAGCAATGTGGAGCGCAGTATAGCGATGTGGAGCGATGTGGAGCGCAGTATAGCGTTGTAGAGCGCAGTATCGCGATGTGGAGAGCAGTATAGCGATGTGGAGCGCAGTATAGCGATGTGGAGCGCAGTATAGTGATGTAGAGCGCAGTATAGCGATGTGGAGCGCAGTATAGCGATGTGGAGCGCAGTATAGTGATGTGGAGCGCAGTATAGAGATGTGGAGCGCAGTATAGTGATGTGGAGTGCAGTATAGAGATGTGGAGCGCAGTATAGTGATGTAGAGCGCAGTATAGTGATGTGGAGCGCAGTATAGCGATGTGGAGTGCAGTATAGCGATGATGAGCGCAGTATTGCAACGTGGAGCGCAGTATAGCGTTGTGTAGCGCAGTATAGCGATATGGAGCGCAGTATAGCGATGTGGAGCGCAGTATAGCGATGTGGAGCACAGTATAGCGATGTGGAGCGCAGTATAGCGATGTGGAGCGCAGTATAGCGTTGTGGAGCGCAGTATAGCGATGTGGAGAGCAGTATAGCGATGTGGAGCGCAGTATAGCGATGTGGAGCGCAGTATAGCGTTGTGGAGCGCAGTATAGCGATGTGGAGCGCAGTATAGCGATGTGGAGCGCAGTATAGCGTTGTGGAGCGCAGTATATTGATGAGGAGAGCAGTATTGCGATGTGGAGCGCAGTATAGTGATGTGGAGCGCAGTATAGTGATGTAGAGCGCAGTATAGCGATGTGGAGCGCAGTGGAGCGATGTGGAGTGCAGTATAGAGATGTGGAGCGCAGTATAGAGATGTGGAGCGCAGTATAGTGATGTGGAGTGCAGTATAGAGATGTGGAGCGCAGTATAGTGATGTAGAGCGCAGTATAGTGATGTGGAGCGCAGTATAGAGATGTGGAGCGCAGTATAGCGATGTGGAGCGCAGTATAGTGATGTGGAGTGCAGTATAGAGATGTTGAGCGCAGTATAGTGATGTGGAGCGCAGTATAGCGATGTGGAGCGCAGTATAGCGATGTGGAGCGCAGTATAGCGATGTGGAGAGCAGTATACCGTTGTGGAGCACAGTATAGCGATGTGGAGAGCAGTATAGCGATGTGGAGCGCAGTATAGCGATGTGGAGCGCAGTATAGCGATGTGGAGCGCAGTATAGCGATGTGGAGCGCAGTATAGCGATGTGGAGCGCAGTATAGCGATGTGGAGCACAGTATAGCGATGTAGAGCGCAGTATAGCGATGTGGAGTGCAGTATAGCGATGTGGAGCGCAGTATAGAGATGTGGAGCGCAGTATAGTGATGTGGAGAGCAGTATAGCGATGTGGAGCGCAGTATAGCGATGTGGAGCGCAGTATAGCGATGTGGAGAGCAGTATAGCGATGTGGAGCGCAGTATAACGATGTAGAGCGCAGTATAGCGATGTAGAGCGCAGTATAGTGATGTGGAGCGCAGTATAGCGATGTGGAGCGCAGTATAGCGATGTGGAGCACAGTATAGCGATGTGGAGCGCAGTATAGCGATGTGGAGCGCAGTATAGCGTTGTGGAGCGCAGTATAGCGATGTGGAGAGCAGTATAGCGATGTGGAGCGCAGTATAGCGATGTGGAGCGCAGTATAGTGATGTAGAGCGCAGTATAGCGATATGGAGCGCAGTATTGACATATTGGAAAAATATTTTTATATTTAACCACCTCCCGACCGCTGTACGCAGATATGCGTCCGGGAGGTGGTTGCTTTACTCCTCCTGGACGCATATACGCGTCTTCTCGCGAGACGCGAGATTTCCTGTGAACGCGCGCGCCTGTGCGCACAGGAACGGAAGGTAAGCGAGTGGATCTCCAGCCTGCCAGCGGCGATCGCTCGCTGGCAGGCTGGAGATCCGAATTTTTTAACCCCTAACAGGTATATTAGACGCTGTTTTCATAACAGCGTCTAATATACTTCCTACCTGGTCCTCTGGTGGTCCCTTTTGTTAGGATCCACCACCAGAGGACTCAGGTAGGTCAGTACAGTCCCACCAAACACCACACTACACTACACTACAGCCCCCCCCCCCCGTCACTTATTAACCCCTTATAAACCCCTGATCACCCATGATCACCCCATATAAACTCCCTGATCACCCCCCTGTCATTGATCACCGCCCTGTCATTGATCACCCCCCTGTCAGGCTCCGTTCAGACGTCCGTATGATTTTGACGGATCCACGGATACATGGATCGGATCCGCAAAAAGCATACGGACGTCTGAATGGAGCCTTACAGGGGGGTGATCAATGACAGGCGGGTGATCACCCATATACACTCCCTGATCACCCCCTGTCATTGATCACCCCCCTGTCATTGATCACCCCCCTGTAAGGCTCCATTTAGACGTCCGCATGATTTTTACGGATCCGATCCATGTATCCATGGATCCGTAAAATCATGCGGACGTCTGAATGGAGCCTTACAGGGGGGGTGATCAGTGACAGGGGGGTGATCACCCTGATTACCCTGATCACCCCCTGTCATTGATAACCCCCCTGTAAGGCTCCATTCTGACGTCCGCATGCGTTCTGTGGATCCGATCCATGTATCCATGGATCCGTAAAAAATCATGCGGATGTCTGAATGGAGCCTTACAGGGGGGGTGATCAGTGACAGGGGGGTGATCACCCTGATTACCCTGATCACCCCCTGTCATTGATAACCCCCCTGTAAGGCTCCATTCAGACGTCCGCATGCGTTTTGTGGATCCGATCCATGTATCCATGGATCCGTAAAAAATCATGCGGATGTCTGAATGGAGCCTTACAGGGGGGGTGATCAGTGACAGGGGGGTGATCACCCTGATTACCCTGATCACCCCCTGTCATTGATAACCCCCCTGTAAGGCTCCATTCAGACGTCCGCATGCGTTCTGTGGATCCGATCCATGTATCCATGGATCCGTAAAAAATCATGCGGATGTCTGAATGGAGCCTTACAGGGGGGGTGATCAGTGACAGGGGGGTGATCAGGGAGTCTATATGGGTGATCACCCCCCTGTCATTGATCACCCCCCTGTCATTGATCACCCCCCCCCTGGTAAGGCTCCATTCAGACATTTTTTTTGGCACAAGTTAGCGGAAATTTTTTGTTTGTTTTTGTTTTTTCTTACTAAGTCTCATATTCCACTAACTTGTGTCAAAAAATAAAATCTCCCATGAACTCGCCGTACCCCTCACGGAATCCAAATGCGTAAACATTTTTAGACATTTATATTCCAGACTTCTTCTCACGCTTTAGGGCCCCTAAAAAGCCAGGGCAGTATAAATACCCCACATGTGACCCCATTTCGGAAAGAAGACACCCCAAGGTATTCGCTGAGGGGCATATTGAGTCCATGAAAGATTGAAATTTTTGTCCTAAGTTAGCGGAAAGTGAGACTTTGTGAGAAAAAAACAAAAAAAAATCAATATCCGCTAACTTATGCAAAAAAAAAAATATTTCTAGGAACTCGCCAGGCCCCTCATTGAATACCTTGGGGTGTCTTCTTTCCAAAGTGGGGTCACATGTGGGGTATTTATACTGCCCTGGCTTTTAGGGGCCCGAAAGTGTGAGAAGAAGTCTGGGATCCAAATGTCTAAAAATGCCCTCCTAAAAGGAATTTGGGCCCCTTTGCGCATCTAGGCTTCAAAAAAGTGTCACACATGTGGTATCGCCGTACTCAGGAGAAGTTGGGCAATGTGTTTTGGGGTGTCATTTTACATATACCCATGCTGGGTGAGAAAAATATCTTGGTCAAATGCCAACTTTGTATAAAAAAATGGGAAAAGTTGTCTTTTGCCAAGATATTTCTCTCACCCAGCATGGGTATATGTAAAATGACACCCCAAAACACATTGCCCAACTTCTCCTGAGTACGGCGATACCAGATGTGTCACACTTTTTTGATGCCAAGGTGGGCAAAGGGGCACATATTCCAAAGAGCACCTTTCGGATTTCACCGATCATTTTTTACAGATTTTGATTGCAAAGTACTTCTCACACATTTGGGCCCCTAAATTGCCAGGGCAGTATAACTACGCCACAAGTGACCCCATTTTGGAAAGAAGACACCCCAAGGTATTCCGTGAGGGGCATGGCGAGTTCCTAGAATTTTTTATTTTTTGTCGCAAGTTAGTGGAATATGAGACTTTGTAAGGAAAAAAGAGGAAAAAAAAATCATCATTTTCCGCTAACTTGTGACAAAAAATAAAAAATTCTAGGAACTCGCCGTGCCCCTCACAGAATACCTTGGGGTGTCTTCTTTCCAAAATGGGGTCACTTGTGGGGTAGTTATACTGCCCTGGCAATTTAGGGGCCCAAATGTGTGAGAAGTACCTTGCAATCAAAATCTGTAAAAAATGCCCTGCAAAATCCAAAAGGTGCACTTTGGAATGTGTGCCCCTTTGCCCACCTTGGCTGCAAAAAAGTGTGACACATCTGGTATCGCCGTACTCAGGAGAAGTTGGGGAATGTGTTTTGGGGTGTCATTTTACATATACCCATGCTGGATGAGAGAAATATCTTGGCAAAAGACAACTTTTCCCATTTTTTTATACAAAGTTGGCATTTGACCAAGATATTTTTCTCACCCAGCATGGGTATATGTAAAATGACACCCCAAAACACATTCCCCAACTTCTCCTGAGTACGGCGATACCAGATGTGTCACACTTTTTTGCTGCCAAGGTGGGCAAAGGGGCGCATATTCCAAAGTGCACCTTTTGGATTTCACCGGTCATTTTTTACACATTTTGATTGCAAAGTTCTTCTCACACATTTGGACCCCTAAATTGCCAGGGCAGTATAACTACGCCACAAGTGACCCCATTTTGGAAAGAAGACACCCCAAGGTATTCTGTGAGGGGCATGGTGAGTTCCTAGAATTTTTTATTTTTTGTCGCAAGTTAGTGGAATATGAGACTTTGTAAGAAAAAATAAAAAAATAAAATCATCATCATTTTCCGCTAACTTGTGACAAAAAATAAAAAGTTCTATGAACTCACTATGCCCATCAGCGAATACCTTAGGGTGTCTACTTTCTGAAATGGGGTCATTTGTGGGGTGTTTCTACTGTCTGGGCATTGTAGAACCTCAGGAAACATGACAGGTGCTCAGAAAGTCAGAGCTGCTTCAAAAAGCGGAAATTCACATTTTTGTACCATAGTTTGTAAATGCTATAACTTTTACCCAAACCATTTTTTTTTTTGCCCAAACATTTTTTTTTTATCAAAGACATGTAGAACAATAAATTTGGCGAAAAATTTATATATAGATGTCGTTTTTTTTGCAAAATTTTACAGCTGAAAGTGAAAAATGTCATTTTTTTGCCAAAAAATCGTTACATTTTGATTAATAACAAAAAAAGTAAAAATGTCAGCAGCAATGAAATACCACCAAATGAAAGCTCCATTAGTGAGAAGAAAAGGAGGTAAAATTCATTTGGGTGGTAAGTTGCATGACCGAGCGATAAACGGTGAAAGTAGTGTAGTGCCGAAGTGTAAAAAGTGCTCTGGTCATGAAGGGGGTTTCACCTAGCGGGGCTGAGGGGGTTAAATAGTACGGGGTGCTTTCAGTCTCAGTGATACCCAGGATTTTTTTTAATATATGTATTTATTTATTTTATAATACGGAAAGGGGGGGTGATTTAAACTTTTAGATTTTTTTAGATTTTTTAAATGTTTTATATATTTCTTAATTTTTTTTTTTTACTTTTTGGCAATGATTTTGAAGCTGGTACTTGAGCCTACAAAAAAATATTTTTTTATTCTGAACAATCATGGATTTTTTTAATGGATTTATTACTGAGAATTGCTAATTTCTTATGTTGAACTGCCACCTGGTGGCCAAAATTTAAAATTGCATCTTAAACGCCCTCAGCCTCTTCAGCGAGGCTGAGTGTATTGAAATCAAATATCGGCATCCTCACTGGCCGCAGACGATGCCTGTAAGAAGCCTGGAAGTGTGAGCTTCTGGGTTTTTCACCCTCTAGATGCCGTGATCTCACTTGATCATGGCATCTAAAGGCTTTAATAACTGCGATCGGCATTAATGCCGTTCGAGGTAATTAGCCGCGGGTCTCTGCTGTTTGAAACAGAGGAGACCCGCCGGCCATGACGCCCACTGCACTTGCGAGCGGGCGCCATGTTTGCCTATCACTCCAGTGCATTGCATTTTAATGTCAGTGCTGGAAACTACCCAAGGCAGGCTTTGGGCCTACATCAGACCCCATTCAGTCTTTACATGCATCAGCACCCCACGATCGCATTTGCGGAGTGCCGATGGGAGGAAGAGGGAGTCCGCTCCCTCTGTCAGCGCTTTACATGTGAAGGGCGCCACCTGTGCAGTGCTTAGACTGGGCCGCCCAGGCCCAGCCTGAGGCCCCATATGGGTGGTCACTAAGGGGTTAAGATAGCACCAAAAATCAAAATAATAAATAAAAAATAAATTGCCCCGCTAGACAAAATGGCTATACGCGTTTCGGAGCTCCGGGCTCCCTCCTCAGTAGCCGTGAATACCGTAGTCATGTAATGACATTTTTGGATGGTTTTATAATCCAAAAGTAATCGATAAAACACAAACTACTTTATGGAAAAACATAAAAAAACATCATCCTCACGCATCCAGGCTTGGTTCATTTTGACATAAGAGATATTTTGGGGACTGGCGGAAGACAACTTGACCCGTTTAGGGGCCCCCATGCCCCATCATGCTGAAAACTCTATCGAAGAGGACATTGGAGGCCGGGCAAGAGAGAAGATAGAGAGCGGGCTGTGCCTGCCCAGAAATCCATGGGGTCAGGGAACTCAGTAGCCAGATAGGAGAGTCCAAGTAGGACTGAACCTTGGTGTTGAGGCAGTAGGTCTTACATTTATTTAAAGGGGTTGTCCACTTTATTTACATTGATAACCTATCATCAGGATAGGTCAATATCAGATCGGCGGGGGTCCGATGGCAAGCAGGTATACCATGAAGGGAAGGAAGTGCTCGAAGGAGCGCCAAAATTGGCACCCTGATTATCTCATATTGATGACCCATCCTGTGGAGAGGTCTTAAATATAAATAAAGCGGACAACCCCTTTAATGTCTGAGGGGGCTTCTAGTATGCATGTTGGTCGGTGGGTTCTGACCTCCACCAGAGGGCTCATCCTGTTATTAGGCCTACTTCTTCATACTATAAGACCTGACCACCAACCTGACAAGAATTCTCCTCACCTTCATGATAGGTGACGACTGCTCCTTCTATACATTTCCAATAATACATTTTTATGGCAGGTCAAAAGTCTCACGTCGGTGGGGTAGGGGTGGTGCACTGCAGTGACCTGTCATGAGTCCACAATGGGAAGATTTCAGTGTTATATTTAGTGGTGGGTTTGGGATATGTTTGACAAACGTGATCTCCACATTAACGTTTCTAGATGATAAACTGAAATCAATGGGCTTAGGTTTGACCATGGTGTGTCCAGGGTCAGTCAGACCCCTGCACTCACTTGTGATGGTACCCGCCAGATAGTATAGCGATGTGGAGCGCAGTATAGCGATGTGGAGCGCAGTATTGGGATGTGGAGCACAGTATAGCGATGTGGAGCGCAGTATTGGGATGTGGAGCACAGTATAGCGATGTGGAGCTCAGTATAGAGATGTGGAGCGCAGTATAGCGATGTGGAGCGCAGTATAGCGATGTGGAGCGCAGTATAGCGATGTGGAGCGCAGTATAAAGATGTGGAGCATAGTATAGGGATGTGGAGCCTAGTATAGCGATGTGGAGCGCAGTATAGCGATGTGGAGCGCAGTATAGCGATGTGGAGTGCAGTATAGCGATGTGGAGCGCAGTATAGCGATGTGGAGTGCAGTATAGCGATGTGGAGCGCAGTATAGCGATGTGGAGCGCAGTATAGCGATGTGAAGCGCAGTATTGGGATGTGGAGCGCAGTATAGCGATGAGGAGCACAGTATAGCGATGTGGAGCTCAGTATAGTGATGTGGAGCGCAGTATAGCGATGTGGAGCGCAGTATAGCGATGTGAAGCGCAGTATTGGGATGTGGAGCGCAGTGTTGGGATGTGGACTGCAGTATAGCGATGTGGAGCGCAGTATAGCGATGTGGAGCGCAGTATAGCGATGTGGAGCGCAGTATAGTGATGTGGAGCGCAGTATTGGGATGTGGAGCGCAGTGTTGGGATGTGGAGTGCAGTATAGCGATGTGGAGCGCAGTATAGCGATGTGGAGCGCAGTATAGTGATGTGGAGCGCAGTATTGGGATGTGGAGCGCAGTGTTGGGATGTGGAGTGCAGTATAGCGATGTGGAGCGCAGTATAGCGATGTGGAGCGCAGTATAGTGATGTGGAGCGCAGTATAGCGATGTGGAGTGCAGTATAGCGATGTGGAGCGCAGTATAGCGATGTGGAGCGCAGTGTAGCGATGTGGGGCGCAGTATACTGATGTGGAGCGCAGCATAGCGATGTGGAGCGCAGTATTGGGATGTGGAGCGTAGTATAGTGATGTTGAGCGCAGTATAGCCATGTGGAGCGCAGTATAGCGATGTGGAGCGCAGTATAGCGATGTGGAGCGCAGTATTGGGATGTGGAGCGCAGTATAGCGATGTGGAGCGCAGTATAGCGATGTGGAGCGCAGTATTGGGATGTGGAGCGCAGTATAGCGATGTGGAGCGCAGTATAGCGATGATGAGCGCAGTATAGCGATGTGGAGCGCAGTATAGCGATGTGGAGGGCAGTATAGCGATGTGGAGCACAGTATAGCGATGTGGAGCACAGTATAGCGATGTGGAGCGCAGTATAGCGATGTGGAGCGCAGTATACTGATGTGGAGCGCAGTATAGCGATGTGGAGCGCAGTATAGCGATGTGGAGCGCAGAATAGCGATGTGGAGCGCAGTATAGCGATGTGGAGCGCAGTATAGCGATGTGGAGTGCAGTATAGCGATGTGGAGCGCAGTATAGCGATGTAGAGCGCAGTATAGCGATGTGGAGTGCAGTATAGCGATGTGGAGCGCAGTATAGCGATGTGGAGCGCAGTATAGCGATGTGGAGGGCAGTATAGCGATGTGGAGTGCAGTATAGCGATGTGGAGTCGCAGTATAGCGTTGTGGAGCGCAGTATAGCGATGTGGAGAGCAGTATAGCGATGTGGAGCGCAGTATAGCGATGTAGAGCGCAGTATAGCGATGTGGAGCGCAGTATAGCGATGTGGAGCGCAGTATAGCGATGTGGAGCGCAGTATAGCGATGTGGAGCGCAGTATAGCGATGTGGAGCGCAGTATAGCGTTGTGGAGCTCAGTAAAGCGATGTGGAGAGCAGTATAGCGATGTGGAGCGCAGTATAGCGATTTGGAGCGCAGTATAGCGATGTGGAGCGCAGTATAGTGATGTGGAGCGCAGTATTGGGATGTGGGGTGCAGTATAGCGATGTGGAGTGCAGTATAGTGATGTGGAGCGCAGTATAGCGATGTGGAGCGCAGTATTGTGATGTGGAGCGTAGTATAGTGATGTGGAGCGCAGTATAGCGATGTGGAGCGCAGTATAGTGATGTGGAGCACAGTATAGCGTTGTGGAGCGCAGTATAGCGATGTGGAGCGCAGTATAGCGATTTGGAGCGCAGTATAGTGATGTAGAGCGCAGTTTAGCGATATGGAGCGCAGTATTGACATATTGGAAAAATATTTTTATATTTAAATAGTACGGGGTGCTTTCAGTCTCAGTGATACCCAGGATTTTTTTTATCTATGTATTTATTTATTTTATAATACGGAAAGGGGGGGTGATTTAAACTTTTAGATTTTTTTTAATGTTTTATATATTTCTTAATTTATTTTTTTACTTTTTGGCAATGATTTTGAAGCTGGTACTTGAGCCTACAAAAAAATGTTTTATTATTTTTTTATTCTGAACAATCATGGATTTTTTTAATGGATTTATTACTGAGAATTGCTAATTTCTTATGTTGAACTGCCACCTGGTGGCCAAAATTAAAATTTCATCTTAAACGCCCTCAGCCTCTTTAGCGAGGCTGAGTGTATTGAAATCAAATATCGGCATCCTCACTGGCCGCAGACGATGCCTGTAAGAAGCCTGGAAGTGTGAGCTTCTGGGTTTTTCACCCTCTAGATGCCGTGATCTCACTTGATCATGGCATCTAAAGGCTTTAATAACTGCGATCGGCATTAATGCCGTTCGAGGTAATTAGCCGCGGGTCTCTGCTGTTTGAAACAGAGGAGACCCGCCGGCCATGACGCCCACTGCACTTGCGAGCGGGCGCCATGTTTGCCTATCACTCCAGTGCATTGCATTTTAATGTCAGTGCTGGAAACTACCCAAGGCAGGCTTTGGGCCTACATCAGACCCCATTCAGTCTTTACATGCATCAGCACCCCACGATCGCATTTGCGGAGTGCCGATGGGAGGCAGAGGGAGTCCGCTCCCTCTGTCAGCGCTTTACATGTGAAGGGCGCCACCTGTGCAGTGCTTAGACTGGGCCGCCCAAGCCCAGCCTGAGGCCCCATATGGGTGGTAACTAAGGGGTTAAGATAGCACCAAAAATCAAAATAATAAATAAAAAATAAATTGCCCCGCTAGACAAAATGACTATACGCGTTTCGGAGGTCCGGGCTCCCTCCTCAGTAGCTGTGAATACCGTAGTCATGTAATGACATTTTTGGATGGTTTTATAATCCAAAAGTAATCGATAAAACACAAACTACTTTATGGAAAAACATAAAAAAAACATCATCCTCACGCATCCAGGCTTGGTTCATTTTGACATAAGAGATGTTTTGGGGACTGGCGGAAGACAACTTGACCCGTTTAGGGGCCCCCATGCCCCATCATGCTGAAAACTCTATCCAAGAGGACATTGGAGGCCGGGCAAGAGAGAAGATAGAGAGCGGGCTGTGCCTGCCCAGAAATCCATGGGGGTCAGGGAACTCAGTAGCCAGATAGGAGAGTCCAAGTAGGACTGAACCTTGGTGTTGAGGCAGTAGGTCTTACATTTATTTAAAGGGGTTGTCCACTTTATTTACATTGATAACCTATCATCAGGATAGGTCAATATCAGATCGGCAGGGGTCCGATGGCAAGCAGGTATACCATGAAGGGAAGGAAGTGCTCGAAGGAGCGCCAAAATTGGCTCCCTGATGATCTCATATTGATGACCCATCCTGTGGAGAGGTCTTCAATATAAATAAAGCGGACAACCCCTTTAATGTCTGAGGGGGCTTCTAGTATGCATGTTGGTCGGTGGGTTCTGACCTCCACCAGAGGGCTCATCCTGTTATTAGGCCTACTTCTTCATACTATAAGACCTGACCACCAACCTGACAAGAATTCTCCTCACCTTCATGATAGGTGACGACTGCTCCTTCTATACATTTCCAATAATACATTTTTATGGCAGGTCAAAAGTCTCACGTCGGTGGGGTAGGGGTGGTGCACTGCAGTGACCTGTCATGAGTCCACAATGGGAAGATTTCAGTGGATTTCAGTGTTATATTTAGTGGTGGGTTTGGGATATGTTTGACAAACGTGATCTCCACATTAACGTTTCTAGATGATAAACTGAAATCAATGGGCTTAGGTTTGACGATGGTGTGTCCAGGGTCAGTCAGGCCCCTGCACTCACTTGTGATGGTACCCGCCAGACCAAGGACAAAGCGACTTTCTTCTGTGTCTTCATCCTGATTGACTGCAAAGGACTCCACAAACCTGCTCACAGTCTGCCCGGCCAAGCTGAAGAACTCGGCGGTCACATCCTGCCAGAAAAAAAGACAGAACTAGAGAGGAGAATGGGCACCAAGAGAGGACACTAACCACCATACTTCCTAAAGGTTTGTGGGATGACTATCCCCTTACGTATCCCCACCCTTAACTCACTTACTGAAGTCCTGGTTTAAATTAGCCCTCAGAACCCGTATAGTCATAGTTCCTGGACCACTTACTCCTCTAAGCGATCATCCTGATTTACCTCCAGGACTTCAGGGCTCATTTTCTCATCCATCTCCAGGCAGAGGCATAGTCAGAATACAGGACGTGTGGACTATCTCTGGCCTTCACCTCCTGCAGACCCCTCTGACCCTTTTCCACAGTCATTAGTTCTTTGGTTTCATTATTTTCCAGCTTGGAATGTCCTCTTCTCCGCTGCACCTAGTTCGCAACTCAGTGGTGAACTGACCCAATGTGAGAAGCTATATCTACCTCCGCTCCTAGACATGCTATATCCATGATGTACAAAATCACACAAACCGAGGAGCTAGGGGACAGGCGATCGGCACCATAGACTCTGCCCAGATACATGTCTACATGGCAAAGGGAACTGGGCTCTGGTCTATCTGCAGATCAGTGTAAGGCAACTTTCACACTAGCGTTTTTCTGGATCCGGCAGGGTTCAGCAAAAACGCTTCCGTTACTGATAATACAATCATATGCATCTGTCATGAACGGATCCGGTTGTATTATCTGTAACATTGCCAAGACGGATCCGTCATGAACTCCACTGAAAGTCAATGGGAGACGGATCCGTTTTCTATTGTGTCCGAGAAAACTGATCCGTCCCCATTGACTTACATTGTGTGCCAGGACGGATCCGTCTTCCTCCGCACCACATGCTTGCAGTATTATTCTGTCCGCGATGGGAGAGCAACCAATCCGAACAGAATTCATTCTGGGGACTCTGTTTCGTTCAGTTTTGTACCCATTGACCCTATGACGGATCTCAATAGTGGAAAGGGAAAGCGCAGATGTGAAAGTAACCTACAGTTGCAAGAAAAAGTATGTGAACCCTTTGGAATGATTTGGATTTCTGCACAAATTGGTCATAAAATGTGATCGGATCTTCATCTAGGTCACAACAATAGACAATCGCAGTCTGCTTAACCTAATAACACACAAAGAGTTAAATGTTACCATGTTTTTATTGAACGCACCATGTAAACATTCACAGTGCAGGTGGAAAAAGTATGTGAACCCTTGGATTTAATAACTGGTTGAACCTCCTTTGGCAGCAATAACTTCCACCAAACGTTCCCTGTAGTTGCAGATCAGACGTGCACAACGGTCAGGAGTAATGCTTCACCATTCCTCTTTACAGAACGGTTTCAGTTCAGCAATATTCCTGGGATGTCTGGTGTGAATCGCTTTCTTGAGGTCAGGCCACAGCATCTCCATCGGGTTGAGGTCAGGACTCTGACTGGGCCGCTCCAGAAGGCGGATTTTCTTCTGTTTAAGCCATTCTGTTGTTGATTTACTTCTATGATTTGGGTCGTTGTCTTGTTGCAACACCCATCTTCTGTTGAGCTTCAGCTGGTGGACAGATGGCCTTAAGTTCTTCTGCAAAATGTCTTGATAAACTTGGGAATTCATCTTTCCTTCGATGATAGCAATCCGTCCAGGCCCTGACGCAGCAAAGCAGCCCCAAACCATGATGCCCCCACCACCATACCTCACAGTTGGGATGAGGTTTTGAGGTTGGTGTGCTGTGCCTCTTTTTCTCCACACATAGTGTTCTGTGTTTCTTCCAAACAACTCCACTTTGGTTTCGTCTGCCCACAGAATATTTTGCCACTACTGCTGTGGAACATCCAGGTGCTGTTGTGCAAACTGTAAACGTGCAGCAATGTTTTTTTGGACAGCGGTGGCTTTCTCTGTGGTATCCCCCCATGAAATCCACTCTTGTTTAGTGTTTTACGTATCGTAGATTCGCTAACAGGGATGTTGGCATATGCCAGAGACTTTTGTAAGTCTTTAGCTGACACTCTAGGATTCTTCTTCACCTCATTGAGCAGTCTGCGCTGTGCTCTTCCAGTCATCTTTACAGGACGGCCACTCCTAGGGAGAGTAGCAGCAGTGCTGGACTGTCTCTATTTATAGACAATTTGTCTCACCGTGGACTGATGAACAGCAAGGCTTTTGGAGATACTTTTATAACCCTTTTTCGAGCTTTATGCAAGTCAACAATTCTTAATCGTAGGTCTTCTGAGAGCTCTTTTGTGCGAGGCATCATCCACATCAGGCAATGCTTCTTGTGAAAAGCAAACCCAGAACTGGTGTGTGTTTTATAGGGCAGCTGTAACCAACACCTCCAATCTCATCTCATTGATTGGACTCCAGTTGGCTGACACCTCACTCCAATTAGCTCTTGGAGATGTCATTAGTCTAGGGGTTCACATACTTTTTCCACCTGCACTGTGAATGTTTACGTGGTGTGTTCAATAAAAACATGGTAACATGTAACTCTTTGTGTGTTATTAGTTTAAGCAACTGTGATTGTCTATTGTTGTAACTTAGATGAAGATCAGATCACATTTTATGACCAATTTGTGTAGAAATCCATATCATTCCAAAGGGTTCACATACTTTTTCTTGCAACTGTAACTCACAAGTTATCAGGGTCATGTGGCTGTCGCATGAGGTGATGCAGAGCCCTCACTACCAAACACTTGCTCAGCAGTAGGGACGATGCTTCACATTGGGAGTGGCTCCTCTATGGCAAGAGATGTTCTCCATACATGACTCTCTTTTCTGGGATTCTGTATCTGCCTCACCTGAGATCGCTTGGTTGTCTATGTTCTCTGGACCCATTTCCAAGATCAAAAGAGGGGATTCTCAGATTTTTTTTATTTAGCAATGAGACAAATTATCCCTTCTAGATGGAGATCAAATGAGACCTTGCATAGAATGTCCTGGGCAGCGCATGTGATCAGACATATGGGGGAGCTCAGAGCCGAAGACCAGAACTCCACTTCAGCCTTCACCCAGCTTTGGTCTCCTTGGCTTCAGGTACGACGCTCCCGAGTGTTCTCTGTAGGGCACACAAAGGGTAGTCTCCCTTCTCCAGATCCATAACATGGTTACGATACTCCTTTCCACACCCTTCCCGAACTTCACCCTTTGTCCAGTCCTTGTCAGATTTGTTTTTCTAATTTTTTTATTTGACCTACAAATAACGCTATATTGTATTGAATCTATAACTCATCTCTACTACATTGCGTTTTTTTTATATACCTACCTTTGTATTATGTCTCTGCTGTAGATCACATGCTGGAATTTCACTGATGTGCTCAATAAAAACTGTTTGAGCCCATAATCATCAATGGTGGAGCTACCATTCAAGTAGTGGTGGTCCACATCTCCCGGAAATCTACCATGTCCAGCTTCACCTGCCCACATTCCCTCTCTGCACCCAAAAGCCATCTCTGAGACAAGGGTGTCCTCTGCTCTCTACTACTCACCATTCCTAGGATGCTCCTTACTGTCTCCTCCCTGTTAGAGACTCCCCACAACAACGTGCAGAGCGCAGACCCCATCTGAGAGCAGAAGTCAACCTGCTGGACATTCTGTTCTCGGAGCTCAGTCACCTGGAGAAGCAGAGACAGATTCTCCTGCACAAATAAGGAGAGCAATGTAAGCCGTGCAGTCAACAAGTGCCCACCGCCACCACCAAACCACACGGAATCCATCCCTGCTGCTGCTCACACCAGCTGCCCACCCCGACATACACGCTCCATGTCCTGCCACACCTGACACCTCCTCCTGACACATGCTCCATGTCCTGCCACACCTGACACCTCCTCCTGACACACGCTCCATGTCCTGCCACACCTGACACCTCCTCCTGACACACGCTCCATGTCCTGTCACACCTGACACCTCCTCCTGACACACACTCCATGTCCTGCCACACCTAACACCTCCTTCCAATACACACCCCACACCTGACACCTCCTTCCAATACACACCCCACACCTGACACCTCCTTCCACTACACACCTGACACCTCCTTCTACTACACACCGCACACCTGACACCTCCTTCTACTACACACTGCACACCTGACACCTCCTTCTACTACACACCGCACACCTGGCACCTCCTTCCAATACACACCTGACACCTCCTTCCAATACACACCCCGCAGCTGACACCTCCTTCCGATACACACCCCACACCTGACACCTCCTTCCAATACACATCCCGCACCTGACACCTCCTTCCGATATACACCTGACACCTCCTTCCACTACACACCCCACACCTGACACCTCCTTCCACTACACACCCCACACCTGACACCTCCTTCCACTACACACCCCACACCTGACACCTCCTTCCACTACACACCGCACACCTGACACCTCCTTCTACTACACACCGCACACCTGACACCTCCTTCTACTACACACCGCACACCTGGCACCTCCTTCCAATACACACCTGACACCTCCTTCCAATACACACCCCGCAGCTGACACCTCCTTCCGATACACACCCCACACCTGACACCTCCTTCCAATACACACCGCACACCTGGCACCTCCTTCCAATACACACCTGACACCTCCTTCCAATACACATCCCGCGCCTGACACCTCCTTCCGATATACACCTGACACCTCCTTCCAATACACACCCCACACTTGACACCACATTCCAATACACACCCCACACCTGACACCACATTCCAATACACACCCCACAGCTGACACCTCCTTCCAATACACACCGCACACCTGACACCTTCTCCTGACACACGCTCTATGTCCTGCCACAGCTGACACCTCCTTCCAATACACACCCCACAGCTGACACCTCCTTCCAATACATACCGCACACCTGACACCTCCTCCTGACACACGCTCCATGTCCTCACACCTGACACCTCCTTCCAATACACACCCCACACTTGACACCTCCTTGCAATACATACCCCACACCTGACACTTCCTTCCAATACACACCGCACACCTGACACCTCCTTCCAATACACACCGCACACCTGACACCTCCTTCCAATACACACCCCACACCTGACACCACCTTCTAATACACACCGCACACTTGACACCTCCTTCCAATACACACCCCACACCTGACACCACCTTCCAATACACACCCCATACCTGACACCTCCTTCTACTACACACGCACACCTGACACCTCCTTCCAATACACACCGCACACCTGACACCTCCTTCCAATACACACCGCACACCTGACACCACCTTCCAATACACACCCCGCACCTGACACCAGCTGGACATCCTGAAATACACGCTCCATGTCTGACCACACATTGACCACCTGATACCAGTTGCATTTTCTACAACACCATTTCCACCTCCACATCTGACACTGTTGACAGCTTTGTCACAGGTTAGTCATGCAAAATATTCTGTTGAGGGTCTTCACTTACTTCTTTGGCTCTTAAACATTCACTCTGAGTCGCCTGTAATCGGGCCTGGATATGCTCACAGTCCAGTTCTCTCTCCTCCAAAGCTAAGGAAAGAACCACAAAGTAGACAAAACCAAGGGGTCAGTGCAGCAGTGGAAGAAAAAAAGAACAAGGCATGCAGCAAAATGGCAGAGCACCAAAACAGTACCAGGTCACAGTAGAAGACCTACTACATACCCGAACCAGAAGACAGACAGAAGACCAGCACCATAGATAGAGATAAGACTCCACCACAACACAAAAATGTGGGAAGGAACCCCTGTCCTCAATACCACAGACACAAAAACAAAACAACTCCCACCTTGTGAGAGTACACCCTGTAACACCACTGACCCGGGACCCAACCACCACTAAGTGAGTGTCCACCCACCACAAGGATCATGACCACTAAGAGAGTACACCCCACCACCAGAGTCAGGACCCAATCAGCACTAAGTGAGTATGCACCCACCACAAGGGTCATGACCACTGAGAGAGTACACCCTCCACCACAACAGAGTCAGGACATACCAGCCACATAGACACAGCTCCGTGGCCTCTCACCTCTCTATCTCTGCTAGCATACAAGGATAGTAATACTCACCTATGTGGCATGTCTCCACCTTATTCATGGAATAGACTGATGAATTTCTGACTATTTGGAGACCACAAATGAAGGCACAAATGCTGCTGCTCCACATGATGCCACAGCCCACAACTGGGCTTTTTACTTTCCTTCCTGATTTCCAGCCCTCATCACTACACTGGGGATTTCTGAAGATAAACCACCGGGGCAGAGCAGTGATGGTGGCTGCTGTCAGTTCTGTGTAGTCTGTGAGGAGATTGCCCGTGAAGAATGTCCACACTGTATGTCACCATCATATTATCTACTGGAGACATGCAAATGGCTCTCATCCACCTCCACCCACTGTACTCTCCAGCAGATCCTCCAGTAGAAGGAGAAGCTGGAGGTCACACTGCTCTCATCCACCTCCACCCACTGTACACTCTCCAGCAGATCCTCCAGGAGAAGGAGAAGCTGGAGGTCACTCACCGCTCTCAGCCACCTCCACCCACTGTACACTCTCCAGCAGATCCTCCAGTAGAAGGAGAAGCTGGAGGTCACACTGCTCTCATCCACCTCCACCCACTGTACACTCTCCAGCAGATCCTCCAGTAGAAGGAGAAGCTGGAGGTCACTCACCGCTCTCAGCCACCTCCACCCACTGTACACTCTCCAGCAGATCCTACAGTAGAAGGAGAAGCTGGAGGTCACTCACCGCTCTCAGCCACCTCCACCCACTGTACACTCTCCAGCAGATCCTACAGTAGAAGGAGAAGCTGGAGGTCACTCACCACTCTCAGCCACTGTACACTCTCCAGCAGATCCTACAGTAGAAGGAGAAGCAGGAGGTCACTCACCACTCTCAGCCACTGTACACTCTCCAGCAGATCCACCAGTAGAAGGAGAAGATGGAGGTCACACCGCTCTCATCCACCTCCACCCACTGTACACTCTCCAGCAGATCCTCCAGTAGAAGGAGAAGCTGGAGGTCACTCACCGCTCTCAGCCACCTCCACCCACTGTACACTCTCCAGCAGATCCTCCAGTAGAAGGTGAAGCTGGAGGTCACTCACCGCTCTCAGCCATCTCCACCCACTGTACACTCTCCAGCAGATCCTACAGTAGAAGGAGAAGCTGGAGGTCACACTGCTCTCATCCACCTCCACCCACTGTACACTCTCCAGCAGATCCTCCAGTAGAAGGAGAAGCTGGAGGTCACACTGCTCTCAGCCATCTCCACCCACTGTACACTCTCCAGCAGATCCTCCAGTAGAAGGAGACGCTGGAGGTCACTCATCGCTCTCAGCCACTGTACACTCTCCAGCAGATCCTCCAGTAGAAGGAGAAGCTGAAGGTCACTCACCGTTCTCAGCCACTGTACTCTCCAGCAGAAGGAGAAGCTGGAGGTCACTCACCGCTCTCAGCCACTGTACACTCTCCAGCAGATCCTCCAGTAGAAGGAGAAGCTGGAGGTCACTCACCACTCTCAGCCACCTCCACCCACTCTACACTTTCCAGCAGATCCTCCAGTAGAAGGAGAAGCTGGAGGTCACTCACCGCTCTCAGCCACTGTACACTCTCCAGCAGATCCTCCAGTAGAAGGAGAAGCTGAAGGTCACTCACCGTTCTCAGCCACTGTACTCTCCAGCAGATCCTCCAGTAGAAGGAGAAGCTGTAGGTCACTCACCGCTCTCAGCCACTGTACACTCTCCAGCAGATCCTCCAGTAGAAGAAGCTGGCGGTCACTCACCGCTCTCAGCCACCTCCACCTGCTTCACACCCTCCAGCAGATCCTCCAGTATAATAAGCTGGAGATTACTCACCGCTCTCAGCCACCTCCAGCCGCTGTACACTCTCCAGCAGATCTTGATTAAGGATCTTGGGCAGAAACTCCTTCATCTGCATCACTTCTGTGGTCAGACGCTCTAAGTCCCGCCTTCTGATTAATAAAAACTCTGACTCCAAGGGTCCAGACATCACTAACATCAGCCAAACAAACCTGTGAGGATAATTATAGGCAGGATAATACCTGAATTACATCAAGATATGCAGACTATCAGAATACATAGCTCAGCTCATGATAGAGGGCACTGTATCACACATGATAGGCTTAGATACATAGCTCAGCTAATGACAAAGTACAGAGTATCACACGACATGCTTACCCACACGGGTCAGCTCATGATGGAGACGTAGTCCTGTGTAGCTCAGTGTAGGGTATTACATATTTTTGGCATTTATACACCAGCTAGGCAGACCGGAGATGATGGGAGTAAGGGGTTTCCATTATCAGTTCTGAATAGGGTAAAACTCAAAGTGCTTTGGATGTGTGTGGAGGAAAGGTTCCATTACAGGACGGGTTTTACCTGGGAACAATCCAGGGCTTTGGCTATATGTGAAAGTATGATTTTATGTTGTGGATTCTCTAAGCTGCATATAGGCCAACATAGGCTAGACTGAGGTGCACAGTCTACGGATCGCCTGGTCTGCACCCTCAAACCTTGCAAGGGGGTGTCAACTTACTGAAAGAGGATTCTCATCTTTCAGTCCCCAGATCTGTCGCTGCTTGGTGGTGGCTATGCTGACAGGCATGGTTTGGAATGAAGACAAGTGTTGTTACATGTTACAGGTCAGAGGATAACCCAGGAACACAGTAAGGTGATAGCCAGAAGTCAGAACCAGGAGTAGAACAACAGGTACCAGGCAAACATGGCAAAGGACCAGGCAGTAGTGTAGTCAGGAAAAAGGCCACAGCCAGGATCAGAGTCAGTAGTTGAAATGCTTATAGCCATATACATGGACAAGAGCAAGACTCTCAATCACCAAGCAGTATTGCATATAAAGGCCCCTTTAAGGGACCGGCATAATCCTCTGGTGCCAATAGCCTTGGAAACCTCACAATGAGAGGGAGATATAGAAACAGAAATCTAGAGAGAAGTTGCCAGAAGTGTCTTGGTTACTCAGTATCTGGAAGGGCCCAATGAAACATGGTGCAAACTTATAGGACAGAACTCTAAATTGGTGGTTCTTTCTGGAAAGCTAGACTCGATCCTCTGGAAAAATTTTGGGACCTGGTGTCAGTGTCTATAAGCACCTCTTCAGCAGCATCAATCTCCAGGTTCTTGTAAAACTTCATCCAGGTGTCACAAACTCAACAGTCATTGATGACAGTAAGCACCTGAGACTGTGCCAAGATGGGAAGAGAAACAGTCAGGTTTTGACCATGTTATGAAAACCAGGGGCCTGCTGTTCATCAAGTTCGCCTAGTCACTAACTTTGTTTTGGCGGTTGCTATACAACTGCCTTGCATCTGAATCTGGGTTGGTTATCACCTATCCTTTCGTGGTTGATTAGGGTGGAGTGCTAATTGTTGACTCGATTCATATCCAGGCCTCACACTATTCTGGTGGTCAAATATAGCGTTTGCATTTCCTCTCAGATTTTGTTATTCTGATCTCATTCTACTTAGTGTATCTTGTGTGTATCCTGGGATCTGTTGTTCCTCTGTCGCTCTTGTTGTGTTTGGTAGCTATTGCTGGCTTAAATTCAGATAGGGCCAATTCAGTATTGCTCCGTTTCTGTTCACCGTTACCAGTATGCTACATGTTATGGCAGAGGATAAGGAACCACTGTGTTAACCAACAGATTTGACTCTGGGCTAGGCCTAAGGTCGTTTCCCTGGCAGTTCCCTGGTTTTCACCTTTTAACCCCTATACAGAGATCTGGACTTTGCTGCAGGGGAGCCACCAGGCTCCTTCCTATGTCCTGGAGTGGTGTCTGTGCAGAGCACCGAGGGATCAGGCAGAATCTTAGTCAGCTTCATTCAAATAAACAGATTTCCAGCACGAAGGAGATAAAATCTTGCATGTTCTTTATTGAATATTCCAAACGTACAGTGCAGTGAAAGAGGTCCATGTCCCTGGTCAGGGACAGGCAAAGGTCAGAGCAGGTGAAGTGCAATACAGTAAACGCTCCAAAGTCACGACAGGCAGCAAAGGGCCAATATGGAGGAGCAGAGAACACTAAACAGGCACAGGTCGATACATGGGCGGACAACAGGTTATAGCACCTGCCATCCATTGGATGGTAAAGATATGGGGGGGGGGCATGCTGATCCTTTAAGAGCTGGGGGAGCACATGCACGCCTTATGTATGTGGGAGGAGAGGACAATCCGGCAAGCAGGCGACAGCCTATATGAAGGGACAGAGCAGGATAGCGGGTGGTGGGTGCTGGGCAAGGGGTACAGACGTGCTCTGCAGTCGCCGCTGTAACACTAGTCATCTGCCATCCACTCCATTACTGGATCATCTCCTACTTCTGTGACTCTCAGCACTCAGATCCTGTGTTCTGCCACTACTGATACGTGCTTCATTTATGCAGGTTTTTTTTTTTGCCACCATCCAGTTGTACAATTCCTGGGGGTATGAGAGTGGCAGGAGCTACAGGTAGGATGTGGGAATGATAACTGCAATAGATAAAGTCCAGTTCTGTGGTCTTGTATTATGTTCAAACTCTGCCCAGGGTGGTAGGTCCAAGCAATTGTCCAGGTGGGCAGTGGCAAGGACTGAAGTTCTGTTGAAGGATCGAATAAGTGGAGGAAAAATACAAGAACAGCTTCAAGGCTTTTCATAATGCTTTACAAAAAGTGAGAAGTCTGCTACCATATAAGACGGTAGAAAACAGCTCTATTCATTTAGAGAAGATACCAGTCTGCAGGTCTGACACCTTTTATAGAAGTAATCATGATACTCAGCAAGCTTCCGAGACTAGATCTCCTTGTCAGGCACAACAGTGTATGAGGAATCAGCACCATGCACGGTGGAGCCCCTCCATTCTGAGCAGCAGCTAATATCCAGACCAGTGATGCCCAACCTACACATCCGGCGCGCGAAGCCGTGTCATGTTGCCCGTGCTTGCGCACAGTTGCAGTGCTATTATTAGTTTTGCGGCGCAAGTGCTTTTAACAGTTTAATGGCCAGTCGGGTCGGGCCCGGCCTCTGTTCCTGGCCGGCGGCGAAGCACTGCCCAGTTACTTACGTAACCTAACCACCACCCCCGGCCCCGCCCCACCCATCCAGCACTGCGCTATTCTTGCTGTGATGATCCAGACCCGTGACCTCAGCGCTGGATCTCACGGGATGACGCGGGCCCGAGGCGCACGCTGGATGATGGGATTGTGCGAGAACAGGACGGCGGGAGCGGAGCAGAGTAGGTAAGTTTTTTTTGTATGTGTAAATGTGCACACACCGCCGGCTTTATACTCACAGGGGGGCACCTGGCAGTGCAGCACAGTGGCACGCCGACACAGCACTGGCAGCAAATCCTTCATGGGGCCAGGCCCCTGGGGGCAAAATCATGAAATATATAGGGGCAAAACGCAAAAAATCTAATATATAGTCCTGATCAAAAGTTTAAGACCACTTAAAAAATGGCAAAAAATCATATTTTACATTGTTGGATCTTAGCAAGGTTCCAAGTAGAGCTTCAACATGCAACAAGAAGAGATGGGACGGAGACAAAACATTTTTTGAGCATTCAATTAATTGAAAATAACGATTAAACTGAAACAGGCTGTTTTTCAGCTGATCCACATTTTAGGACCAAATGCCTTTAAAAGGCCAAATCTGTGCAAAGATGTGGATTCATTGTCATCTTCTGCACAGGCACGGAGCGTGCACCTTCCTTTAGTATGGGATTCGTCCCCCCTGCTAGTTGCCTCTTTGTCAATCTACCCGCTGTAGTGCATTTTCATAAGTGTACAGTATTATCTGATGATATTATAGCCAAAATGGATGCTCATTGCCTTTAAGAGTGAAATCAGCTTGAACCAAAGTTCTGTTATGTGGCTGAAGAGGCCGAGATGAGTTCATGGCAAGTTCAGTTTATATAAGAGTCATCGTGAATATAGAGAACATTGTATTTTAAAAGTTATTGCTAAAAGATATGGGTTTATCTATAGGGAGTATACCGGCTTCTGCAGACATGTCTGTCTGAGCAAGGTTTGTTTCATGGCTGAGCCGTGACAAGATCAGAATTTATATCCTTAAGACACATCTGGTGTGTGGTGTCTATTCATATATTCATAAGTATTATGTACATTTATGTGTGGATTTATTCAGCTTTTTAGTATGAACATATCAACAATTCATGTATAATATGCAATATTGATATATAGTATAACCAAGTATTAAGGTATACTTTATGCCGTGTGTATCTCACTGAGTGGGTATAGTCTTAGGAGGTATAGAAAGCACTGAGGTTTTCTGCTAATGGAAGTTTCTCAGAAGAGATAATGTAATTGCAGGCGTCGTTACTCAATGGCTTGGACAGTTAGATTATACAAACCGGGAAGAAAAACAAACGAACCAGCACCTCCATAATAAGTGAATATGAGAACGCAGGTGCACGCTACCATGGCTGAAACACAATGGGATTAGTAGAACTACAGGTAACAGCACCTTGTCGTCTGGTAGATGGGCTCGACATATGTTTGATCAATTATCTGCGCAAAGAGCTTCTAGCTGCCTTTGCAGTAAGTATGGCCACCAAGCCGTTATTTTTATTCAATATTTACGTATATCTTTGTGCAATTGACTAGCAGTGTGCTGTTACCTGTAGTTCTACTAATCAGATTATACAAACCCACGCTGCGAGTGTAAGGCCCATTGTAATTCTTATCAGACCCATAAATTCAAGAGTCTGGGAAAATCATGATGGTCCCACTAAGTCCGGGAAAGATTACTTCAGAGTGTCAAAGAAGTCTCCCTCCTTTGATATAAGTTTTCATTAAAAATCTGCTGTTACTATGATGTACAACAGCGCCATCTGGAGGCAGATGGACAATATTATATTATTTTACCTTTTTTTTTTTGTACCATTTCAAGGGTCAATATGACATCATTGTGTTATTAGCATATGATTACACCCACCTTACCTGATTGGAAATCCCTAATCCAGAATGGGACAGGGCTCCAGATGGCGACCAAAACGGTCGCCAATGCGCCTTTAAATTTGCAGATGGCGACAAGACTTTTTAGTTTTGTCGCCATTTGCGACTGTACCGCCGCGCTCCTGCGCAGCCTACGTTCTCTTCACTAGCACACTGCACAGTGGAGAAGGAAGGAGTCCCTCCCTCTTCACTGTGACGCGACCTCCACTACCACCAATGGGGAGATAGCAGGGAGGAGGAGGGGAGGAGCTGTCGCCACTGAGCCACCAATGAATGTAAAACATATTAAAACAAGTGTCAGCAGCCGTATCACAGACCCAACACCTGGTCTCAATAAAAGGGCACGCGATCCGCCGCAATTAACCCCTCAGGTGCCACATCTGAGGGGTTAATTGCCGCAGATCGCATGCCCTGTTATTGAGAACGTGGGCCGGGTCTGTGATACCGCTGCTGACACTTGTATAAAGGAGTTGAAGAAGACCTTTCATGGGTCCAAAGAATATGACCTTAGTAGCAGGCTGCACAGAGCGGCGCCCAGGGATCTAAGTGCACTTACTGTTATTCCTGGGGGCCGCTCCATTTGCCTGCTGTGGCCCCCGGTATTTTCAACATTCAGAGCAAGGAGGAGGAGACGCCAGTGTCTCTCCGTCTCCATGACAGCAGCGCTGTCCAATCAGAGCTCAGAGCAAGGGAGTTTTTTTTCCTCCCTGGCTCTGAGCTCTGAGCTGTGATTGGACAGCACTGCTATCAGGGAGAAGAAGAGACACTGGCGTCTCCTCCGCCTTGCTCTGAATGTTGAAAATACCGGGGGCCACAGCGGGTGAACGGAGCGGCGCCCAGGAATAATAGTAAGTGCACTTAGATCCCTGGGCGCCGCTCTATGCAGCCTGCTACTTAGTTCATATTCTTTGGACCCATGAAAGGTCTTCTTTAACTACATTAATTGGTGGTGCAGTGCGCTCTCCCAAAGCCCCCTCACACCCCCTTTTACCACTGGCTACAAGCCCCCCCCCCTCATTGTTATATGGTGGCCACAGGATTCCATCCCCTCTATTGGTGGCAGTGGCAGATTACACTGCTGGGGCTCCGATCGGTTACCATGGCAGCCAGGACGCTACTGAAGCCCTGGCTGCCATGGTAATCTCCCTGCTGCTGTGTGCACAAAGCACAGGGCAGCAGGGAGAGTGTGAGGTCCTCTTCACCCTGATAGAGCTCTATCAGACTCTACTGAAGCCCTGGCTGCCATGGTCAGCTCCCTGCTGTGTGCACCATGCACAGGGCAGCAGGGAGAGTGTGAAGTCCTAGTCACCCTGATAGATCTCTATCAGACTCTACTGAAGCCCTGGCTGCCATGGTAATATCCCTGCTGCTGTGTGCACAAAGCACAGGGCAGCAGGGAGAGTGTGAGGTCCTAGTCACCATGATAGATCTCTATCAGACTCTACTGAAGCCCTGGCTGCCATGGTAATCTCCCTGCTGCTGTGTGCACTATGCACAGGGCAGCAGGGAGAGTGTGAGGTCATAGTCACCCTGATAGATCTCTATCAGACTCTACTGAAGCCCTGGCTGCCATGGTCAGCTCCCTGCTGCTGTGTGCACAAAGCACAGGGCAGCAGGGAGAGTTTGAGGTCCTCTTCACCCTGATAGAGCTCTATCAGACTCTACTGAAGCCCTGGCTGCCATGGTCAGCTCCCTGCTGTGTGCACTATGCACAGGGCAGCAGGGAGAGTGTGAAGTCCTAGTCACCCTGATAGATCTCTATCAGACTCTACTGAAGCCCTGGATGCCATGGTAATCTCCCTGCTGCTGTGTGCACAAAGCACAGGGCAGCAGGGAGAGTGTGAGGTCCTCTTCACCCTGATAGAGCTCTATCAGACTCTAATGAAGCCCTGGCTGCCATGGTATTCTCCCTGCTGCTGTGTGCACAAAGCACAGGGCAGCAGGGAGAGTGTGAGGTCCTAGTCACCCTGATAGAGCTCTATCAGACTCTACTGAAGCCCTGGCTGCCATGGTAACCTCCCTGCTGCTGTGTGCACTATGCACAGGGCAGCAGGGAGAGTGTGAGGTCCTAGTCACCCTGATAAAGCTCTATCAGACTCTACTGAAGCCCTGGCTGCCATGGTAACCTCCCTGCTGCTGTGTGCACTATGCGCAGGGCAGCAGGGAGAGTGTGAGGTCCTAGTCACCCTGATAGATCTCTATCAGACTCTACTGAAGCCCTGGCTGCCATGGTAATCTCCCTGCTGCTGTGTGCACTATGCACAGGGCAGCAGGGAGAGTGTGAGGTCCTAGTCACCCTGATAGATCTCTATCAGACTCTACTGAAGCCCTGGCTGCCATGGTAACCTCCCTGCTGCTGTGTGCACTATGCGCAGGGCGGCAGGGAGAGTGTGAGGTCCTAGTCACCCTGATAGATCTCTATCAGACTCTACTGAAGCCCTGGCTGCCATGGTAACCTCCCTGCTGCTGTGTGCACTATGCGCAGGGCAGCAGGGAGAGTGTGAGGTCCTAGTCACCCTGATAGATCTCTATCAGACTCTACTGAAGCCCTGGCTGCCATGGTAAGCTCCCTACTGCTGTGTGCACTATGCACAGGGCAGTAGGGAGAGTGTGAGGTCCTATTCACCCTGATAGATCTCTATCAGACTCTACTGAAGCCCTGGCTGCCATGGTAAGCTCCCTACTGCTGTGTGCACTATGCACAGGGCAGTAGGGAGAGTGTGAGGTCCTATTCACCCTGATAGAGCTCTATCAGACTCTACTGAAGCCCTGGCTGCCATGGTAAGCTCCCTACTGCTGTGTGCACTATGCACAGGGCAGTAGGGAGAGTGTGAGGTCATATTCACCCTGATAGAGCTCTATCAGGGTGACTAGGACAAGGGATGAAAAGATCCAGGTTATAGCCCCTAAGAAAAGAACTGGTTATTAAATAAAAAGTAAAAAAAAAAAGTTAAGAAAAACCCACCAAAATACTAAAAGTTTAAATCGCCCCTTTCCCAATTTTACATATAAAATTTACAAACAATAAAGAATAAACATATTACATATCGCCACGTCCGAAAGTGTGAGCTATTAAAATATTAAAAAATATTTCCGCTCGGTGAAGGCCGTAACAGAGAAAAAACTCAAAACCGTGCAATTCGCCATTTTTAGTCACCTTGTCCCCCAGAAGATGTCCCTGGATGTGAGAGGTATGTGGTGCTGTATTCCCCTACATGTGGTGCTGGCTCACTACTGTGACCTGTGTCTCATCTTCTCTAAGTCCTTTTTTTTTTATTATATGCATTTTAAATTTGGCGATTTTTTATTTTTTTTTGTCTGGAGCACTAGGGGATGATTCTTAGATAAGGTGGGGAAATAATTACTCGAGTGCGGAGCTTCAGGGGGGCTCTCACCAGAAGAAAAACTCACAAAGGAAACTGATCACAAGAAGGTAGGGATGTCCCGATACCATTTTTTTAAGACCGAGTACGAGTACCGATACTTTTATTTAAGTACTCACCGATACCAATTATAACAATGAAATAAATAACACATTAATTTTGCGACCACTGACCAACCAAAAGTCTAAAAGACAGAACTATAACATTGTTTAAGAGGCAGTGTGTCAACTATTTTTGTAATATAAGTGGGAGGTTTTCTTCAAGGAACAGAAGCCTTTCTGCACGGTCAGCGAGAAGTCTGTTTCTGGGAGACACTGAGCCGAGTCTTTCCCTTTCCACACTACTGCATGGGGCTGAAAGATACCTTTGCACCCAACAGCCAAAGCTGGAAAAGGTCTTTTATTTAATGGCCAGTATTTCAGTGGACTATCTGAGCGTGGCCCAGGGTTATCCTCTAGGTATTGTAGCAGCTTTTGGAGTGATGCTCTCAGAGGTAGAGGGGTGCTCACAGTCCAGGCTGGTACTCATGGTGTGGTTTTCTGACGGCTGGTTCTTCCTCAAGCGTGGCTGTGTCTTCTGAAAGCTTTTGAAGTTCAACAACAAACATTTCTTCGACCTGCCCGGCACCGTCAGCATTGGACAAGAATCCATCTTTATACCTAGAATAAAAAAATAGATACATGAAATACATCATTCCAACCCCCCCCCCCCCCCCAACATTTATGAGCAAATTAAAGCTTTATTTTATTTTTTTAATAATGATTTCAATAACAAAAAGTTACTGCATTACCTTGGCTCATGTACTATAGTGGATTGCACTCTGTATCAGAAAAGCAAAGTGCTCTTCATTGTTTTAATACCGTGGTCATCATCCTCTGTGCAGCATCTGACGCAGAAGCATCCGCAGAACTCACTGGACGCTTCAGCTCTTCTAAGGGAGCCAAGACGTGTAGCACTTTCTCCATTAGACTCCAGTGGTTTGCAGTGAGAGTGGCAGGAAGCTCCCAGTGCCCGTCTCTGCTCATTCAATGACTGCAGCATCTAACACGTGCTGTTCCAACGAGTCTGCACGTCTTGTTGAAGTCTTTTAATTGGTTGACCAAGCTGCTTTCTAACACCTTGTAAGCGATAGTATGCCAGGTTTGACTGTTTGAAGTGGCCGACTATTTTGCGCCCAATTCCCAGAGCATCAGCAACAGACCCTCGGAGACAGCCAGCTGCCATGAATGTGCCACACCCTGCAAAGTCCAGCTTCATCCATGCCTTTTATCATATTTTTGGCACTGTCACGGACCACAACATGAACAGAACTTTTAGGAATTGCTTTCCTGAAGGATGTTTGCTATTGCGAGAGCCGTGAAAGGCCTTCGCATGGAGCACAACTGGTTTTAGAGAAGAATCCTCATCTATCCACTGGACTCCACTGCAGCTCCATACACCAGTAGTGAAGATGGTGGCATTCTTGTTCACATGGTGGTAACATGCTTTTTATCGGTGTCATGTATTTGTGGTAAGATTACACCAGTGACATAGTGGCGACTGAGAATCTCGTACTTGGAAACCCATGTTCTCCACTATTGACAGTGGTTGATCATCGAGAATAATAAGCGGAGTACGCGCCTCTGTTATTTCTAGAGCTCTTGGGTTTTCTCCTGAACATTTTTCTCGTCTTGCTAGGGTTTCCTCCAGTGTTGGCTGCCGGACACTGCTGGTAGAAACTGCAGCAAATGCTCCACGCTCACTTTTATCTTTTATTTTGAGGTGTTTTATAAGATTGTTAGTATTACATGAGCGAACGTTTGCACCTCCTCTCGATATCTTTGCAGAACACGCATTCTGCCACGAAACTTTTTTCACCTTTATGGTGGTAATGTTTTTACAGCAAATTTCAATTTCATTTAGTCATAGGGGAGATTTATAAAACCTGGTACAAAGAAACAGCGGCGCAGTTGGTGATAGCAATGAAAAAAATTAAAGCTGGAATTTAGTTGCTATGGACAACTGCTTTACTTTTCCTTTGTATAAGGGTTAATACATTAATAAATGGGCATATAACAGTGTTTCCTAACCAACGTGCCTCTAGCTGTTGCAAAACTACAACTCCCAGCATGCCCGGACAGCCAAAGTGTAGTTTTGCAACAGCTGGAGGCACACTGGTTGGGAAACACTGGCATATAAGGAGGGGAATGGGCATACAAAGGGAGAGAATGGGCATATAACAGTGTTTCCCAACCAGCGTGCCTCCATCTGTTGCAAAACTACAACTCCCAGCATGCCCAGACAGCCAAAGTGTAGTTTTGCAGCAGCTGGAGGCACACTGGTTGGGAAACACTGGCATATAAGGAGGGGAATGGGCATACAAAGGGAGAGAATGGGCATATAACAGTGTTTCCCAACCAGCGTGCCTCCAGCTGATGCAAAACTACAACTCCCAGCATGCCCGGACAGCCTTTGGCTGTGCGGGCGTGCTGGGAGGTGTAGTTTTGCAACAGCTGGAGGCACACTGGTTGGGGATCACCATTATATGCCCATTCCCCCCCTCCCACCTTATTTTATTATTCAGTTTGTCTGTTTTAACATGAAATGCAGAGAAATTAACAGAATTCCACCTCCATTTCATGCACCATACCCACCTGGCCTGCTGGAATCCTTCCCATGCAGATGCCCCGAAGTACTGGGAGGAGGTGGCTTTAACTTCCTCCCAGTGCTAGGCAACCGCATGGGACTTGAAACACCACCGCACAGAAGTCCCGGCCCCCGCCGATCAGCTGGGACACACTGCCACCCCCACGCTGATCGGCTGGGAGCAGCACCACCACCGCCGCCCGGAAGAGAAGATAGGACATGCTGCCGCAGCCACCGCCTGGAAGGGAAGATGGGACACGCCGCCGCAGGCACTGATCTGGGACCCGATGGACGGCCATGAGGTATCGGTGACAAGTACTCGTGCAAATGTCCGGTATCGGCCCCGATACCGATACCGTTATCAGTATCGGGACATCCCTACAAGAAGAATATACCAAAAGAAACTTGCATTATATTTTGACTACTAGAAAAATTCTTGAGATCTGGTCCCATCTGAAACTCTGTCTACCTCTGACCCGGTAACGTATACTGTGCTCATTGCTCGTGATATTTAATAAGATATTTCTCTCGGTATACAGCCGAAAGTCCCCATACTGGGGAATATATAATCCATAATGCTGATTATTCTCTTAGCAAAGATGCATATTGCTAATGGAAGATTATTTGAAGAGGACTAAACCCTTGGGAAGTTATATCCCGTAGTCTGATTGCCGAGTTGGATACTTTGTCATATTAATATCATATATTTTTGATTAGTCAAAGGGAAACAGAGTCCAGGGATAACAGTTATTTTTCCTGCATTAATCCGTGTTTGATTGCTATAGCCTGTTTGGTAAACAGAAGATCCTGAGTTTCTCCTGGTCTATAGATCATTGGTCTGTTTGTTAAAAGTATAGCATTGACGTTTTGTCATAGGTAACTTTAAGTTGTACTGTGCTGGTGAGGTAATGGTGTTTGGTTACAGATAGTACATTATTACTCATCATTTTTCTTATGCCGGTATTTGTATTGGATTTATAATCATTCGTAAATAAATTATTACATATATTTTTACATAAATAATTGTCCCTTTGTTTCACTGCTTGCACAAAACAAATTAAGATACTCGATAAAAGAACTTAGAGGCGATTATGTCCGCCTGAAGGATCGTATCATTTTTATATGTTTTTTTGATCCTCTCTTTTATATGAAGATTCTTTTATATTGAAGATATACGACAAAAATGGAGGTCCCACCGAGATCAAGATAATTCTTTAATTGATTGTGCAAACAGGGAAGGTTCCTATATTTCTTCTTGGCTAACCAGATTGTTACTCACATCTGTGTATTGATTATTGATCAAAGAACATGAGTGCAACAGGCAGTGACCCGGGTAGTGGCCGTGCTACAGCAGATAGTCCATCTAACCCGGAGCAGCTGATCCATAACAATGTTAAATATATACATTCACGGCTTAAATTGGATAAGGATGTGACTACATGGATCAGTGAGATACAGGCAGGAGCCAAGGAAGAACGTGGGGATGTATGGTCGCCATGTGGCACAGTTGGAAAATATCTGACATATATTGGTGTGTTACAAGATAATAACAAGAAGGACCAACACCTCTTATACACTTTGCCACCTGTTTTGTATGCATTGTTAGAGGTCAGTACTCTTTTACAGAATAGATATGAGGCTATAATGGGAACGAAAACCCGTGCATCCAAGATAGAAACAGAACTAAAATCCACAGAGGCAACGATCAAGGACTTAGAGTATAAACTGGATCATAGCCATGATGCATATCAGAAGGCAAAAAGGGACTTGGAGGAGTTGCACCTCCGTTATTCCAAACTTCAGCAGACCGGCAAATCAAGCCGTACTATAGTTAATGCTGATAGAGATCCGTCTAATACTGTGGGATCCCCCAAATCTTACGACCCAGCATATAGACATGTCATCACATGCTCTTAAAGCAGACTCCATCCCAGACCCTAAGCCATCCGAAGGTGATGGCATGATTACACAGGAGGCATTGACCCAAGTAAGTCAGGCATTCTAAACTGTAAGCACCTTACTAGGCGCCATCAACATGGAAGCCCCTAGAAGTGTCTCTCCACATATTCCCCTGGAGAGAGCTGTAAGGGTTAAATCCCCTGCGCCATATGTGTCTTATGGAAGTGATCAAAGTGCATGTGATTCTGACAATGATGCAGGAAAATGTGTGTCTTATTCTCTACCACGCAGGCATGGGTTTGCCCATAACAAAGATCAGGGTCCCAGGCGACCATCATATGCTGAAGTGGTCTCTAGGAGGAAAAATCCTCAGTATTCAGAAAAGGATCAGAGTTCCTCAAGCATCACTACGTTTCTGAATGCCACTGTGCCCAAGTTCTCTAGAAAGGGTTCTTCTCAGATTGCGAACCACTTAGAACTGTATGAGTCCACTATGGATTCCTTAAAGCTGTACTCTGATGTTGACAGGATCAGATTCCTACCATGGGCATTTAAAGATAAGCACCGTCATTATTTTATTTCCTTTGGGGATAGAGGAATTCAAGATTGACAAGATGTCTTGCATGAAATTCAATTGGAATTCGGACCTTACCGAACCATTACTGCTGCAAAACGTGAGATTTATAAACTCACATGTAAGCCCAATCAGAGTCCTCGTGAATTCCTCTCCATCCTTAAAAATGCCTATGGGTTAGCATATAGGTCCCCAAAGTGGGAATCTGAAGAGTTGTTCTATGATGCAATGCAAACCTAGATCAAACTTAGCCTAGCCAGAGATCTGGATATTGAAGCTCCCTTGGACAGGTTGGTGATGGCTACCACACTGTATAATATCAGTGAGTGCCATGCTATAGGTAAGAGGAGCCACGTAAATACCCTTAATCTACAGGACCTGTCCAACAAGCCCAGCGACAACAGGTAGGACCCAAACAGATAAAACCCCCAAACCTCAATGGGCCAGAGGGGGATAATTCTGGTGCTGGGAGGTATAACTACTGTCCCTATTACAATAGGGGTCCACAGGGATACAGGTGCTAGAATAACAGGCCCAGACAACAGAGGGAAGGTAGGCCTGAACCCTCTACTTCACCTAGGAGTACGTCACCCACCAATAACCAGGGGGCGCCACAGGACCAAAATGTGCGCAAATCAAACGATTGGCTTGATCAGTTGGCAGAACAAGTGGCCAAGCTGAGTGACATCATAAGTAAGTTGTCCCAGGGGTCCCCAGGAAAACAACCTGAACCTTTTTTAGGGGCAACTCCAGGTCCCAGCTCAGCCCCATAAAGCAGATAGATCAGGGTCAGAGCCCAGGCCAACGCAAGGGTATCAAGGTGGTTGAGGAAGAATCTAAATTGATTTCTAATCCTATTTTGCCTTGCAGGGTTCCTGACCCTAAAATTGGGGCCAGGGAGGAGGTGTCTAATATGTTATCTATCTTGAAGGCTAATCATGTCGATCCCTACAATCCTGTGTCTTCTCCAACAAGTGATCCTATCGTATCAGCGTCAGGCTGTGAACCGTCTATAAACTGTGACTTAGTCCAGTTTTCCTCAAAGATGGGGCTATTACTCCTGTTCCGTGCAGCAGGAATGTGAAGAATTCACCAGAGGTTGCGACGCTGCAGAGAGGTCACGGTTAGAGTTGAGCGAACACCTGGATGTTCGGGTTCGAGAAGTTCGGCCGAACTTCATCCCAAACGCGAACCCCATTGAAGTCAATGGGGACCCGAACTTTTTGGCACTAAAAAGGCTGTAAAACAGCCCAGGAAAGGGCTAGAGGGCTGCAAAAGGCAGCAACATGTAGGTAATTTTTTTTTACCAATATCAATTGGAGAGAGGTCCCATAGCAGAGAATCTGGCTTCACGTCACCCACCACTGGAACAGTCCATTGTCATATATTTAGGCCCCGGCACCCAGGCAGAGGATAGAGGTCCCATAACAGAGAATCTGGCTTCATGTCAGCAGAGAATCAGTCTGCATGTCATAGCAGAGAATCATGCTTCACGTCACCCAACACTGGAACAGTCCATTGTCAGATATTTAGGCCCCGGCACCCAGGCAGAGGAGAGAGGTCCCGTAACAGAGAATCTGGCTTCATGTCAGCAGAGAATCAGTCTTCATGTCATAGCAGAGAATCATGCTTTACGTCACCCAACACTGGAACAGTCCATTGTCAGATATTTAGGCCCAGGCAGAGGAGAGAGGTCCCGTAACAGAGAATCTGGCTTCATGTCAGCAGAGAATCAGTCTTCATGTCATAGCAGAGAATCATGCTTCACGTCACCCACCACTGGAACAGTCCATTGTCAGATATTTAGGCCCTGGCATCCAGGCAGAGGAGAGAGGTCCCGTAACAGAGAATCTGGCTTCATGTCAGCAGAGAATCAGTCTTCATGTCATAGCAGAGAATCATGCTTCACGTCACCCACCACTGGAACAGTCCATTGTCAGATATTTAGGCCCTGGCATCCAGGCAGAGGAGAGAGGTCCCGTAACAGAGAATCTGGCTTCATGTCAGCAGAGAATCAGTCTTCATGTCATAGCAGAGAATCATGCTTCACGTCACCCACCACTGGAACAGTCCATTGTCAGATATTTAGGCCCTGGCATCCAGGCAGAGGAGAGAGGTCCCGTAACAGAGAATCTGGCTTCATGTCAGCAGAGAATCAGTCTTCATGTCATAGCAGAGAATCATGCTTCACGTCACCCAACACTGGAACAGTCCATTGTCAGATATTTAGGCCCAGGCACCCAGACAGAGGAGAGGTTCATTCAACTTTGGGTTGCCCCGCAATATAATGGTAAAATGAAAATAAAAATAGGATTGAATGAGGAAGTGCCCTGGAGTACAATAATATATGGTTAAGGGGAGGTAGTTAATGTCTAATCTGCACAAGGGACGGACAGGTCCTGTGGGATCCATGCCTGGTTCATTTTTATGAACGTCAGCTTGTCCACATTGGCTGTAGACAGGCGGCTGCGTTTGTCTGAATGACGCCCCCTGCCGTGCTGAATACACCAGTCAGTACGTGGAGGGGTGTGCACACGTACTGTTCCACCATGTTAGTGAAATGTTGCCTCCTGCTAACACGTTGCGTATCAGGTGGTGGTGCAGTTAGCTGTGGCGTGTTGACAAAACTTTTCCACATCTCTGCCATGCTAACCCTGCCCTCAGAGGAGCTGGCCGTGACACAGCTGCCTTGGCGACCTCTTGCTCCTCCCCTGCCTTGGCCTTGGGCTTCCACTTGTTCCCCTGTGACATTTGGGAATGCTCTCAGTAGCGCGTCTACCAACGTGCGCTTGTACTCGCGCATCTTCCTATCACGCTCCAGTGCAGGAAGTAAGGTGGGCACATTGTCTTTGTACCGTGGATCCAGCAGGGTGGCAACCCAGTAGTCCGCACACGTTAAAATGTGGGCAACTCTGCTGTCGTTGCGCAGGCACTGCAGCATGTAGTCGCTCATGTGTGCCAGGCTGCCCAGAGGTAAGGACAAGCTGTCCTCTGTGGGAGGCGTATCGTCTTCGTCCTGCGTTTCCCCCCAGCCACGCACCAGTGATGGGCCCGAGCATGCTTCATCCTCATCCTTCTCCACCTCCTCCTCATCCTCGTCCTGTAGTGGGCCCTGGCTGGCCACATTTGTACCTGGCCTCTGCTGTTGCAAAAAACCTCCCTCT
Source organism: Bufo gargarizans (assembly GCF_014858855.1). Lineage (NCBI taxonomy): Eukaryota > Metazoa > Chordata > Amphibia > Anura > Bufonidae > Bufo > Bufo gargarizans. The sequence goes on along the minus strand of NW_025334220.1, from coordinate 4,820 downwards.
GAGTCACTTCGAAGAGACTGGCCTGAAAGTGCTAAAAATGACCCCTCTTCCTCCTCCTAGGCCACCTCCTCCTCCATCATCGCCCTAAGTGTTTTCTCAAGGAGACATAGAAGTGGTATTGTAACGCTGATAACGGTGTCATCGTCACTGGCCATGTTGGTGGAGTACTCGAAACAGCGCAACAGGGCACACAGGTCTCGCATGGAGGCCCAGTCATTGGTGGTGAAGTGGTGCTGTTCCGCAGTGCGACTGACCCGTGCGCGCTGCAGCTTAAACTCCACTATGGCCTGCTGCTGCTCGCACAGTCTGTCCAGCATGTGCAAGGTGGAGTTCCACCTGGTGGGCACGTCGCATATGAGGCGGTGAGCGGGAAGGCCGAAGTTACGCTGTAGCGCAGACAGACGAGCAGCGGCAGGATGTGAACGCCGGAAGCGCGAACAGACGGCCCGCACTTTATGCAGCAGCTCTGACATGTCGGGGTAGTTGTGAATGAACTTCTGCACCACCAAATTCAGCACATGTGCCAGGCAAGGGATGTGCGTCAAACCGGCTATTCCCAGAGCTGCAACGAGATTTCGCCCATTATCGCACACCGCCGGGCTTGAGGCTCACCGGCAGCAACCACTCGTCGGTCTGTTGTTCTATGCCCCGCCACAACTCCTGTGCGGTGTGGGGCCTGTCCCCCAAACATATGAGTTTCAGAATGGCCTGCTGACGTTTACCCCGGGCTGTGCTGAAGTTGGTGGTGAAGGTGTGTGGCTGACTGGATGAGCAGGTGGAAGAAGAGGAGGAGGAAGCTGAGTAGGAGGAGGTGGCAACAGGAGGCAAAGAATGTTGCCCTGCGATCCTTGGCGGCGGAAGGACGTGCGCCAAACACGTCCTGCGGCCTAGCCGCCACTACATTTACCCAGTGTGCAGTTAGGGAGATATAGCGTCCCTGGCCGTGCTTACTGGTCCACGTATCTGTGGTTAGGTGGACCTTGCCACAGATGGCGTTGCGCAGTGCACACTTGATTTTATCGGATACTTGGTTGTGCAGGGAAGGCACGGCTCTCTTGGAGAAGTAGTGCCTGCTGGGAACAACATACTGTGGGACAGCAAGCGACATGAGCTGTTTGAAGCTGTCTGTGTCCACCAGCCTGAATGACAGCATTTCGGTCACAACCAGACATCTGAGAATCTCTGACAGATGCCTTTCAGAACCTCCTCCTTGAGCTTTTCTTTGTTTTGGTTTTCAGTTCCTTATCTCGTTAGTCTCTCTCAGCTGTCTTGTAGTTGGACTGATTGCATCCCTTTAAATTCCTCCCCATAATGCATTAGTGTGTGGTATATACAACTTCCTGGCGTGTGTGTGCATGCTGATCCTATTTCCCAGTCTTCTACAAGATAAGTGTTGCACATTCATTTGTGATTTTATGTTTGCTGGATCCCAGGTGACCCTGACTCCCTCCGTGTCTAGTGTAGGGAGCCGGTGGTCGTGTCCCCTCACTATTGTAGGGTGTTCAGGTGTTATATAGTCGAGGTACGTGGATATGCGATCATCCACCATTGGGGTGTTTGCATAGGCTGAGCAAAGTCAGGGAGAGAGCCAGGTCTTATGCAGGGGTCTCCCTTTTGTTCCTTAGTTTTGGATCCAGTGAGTCATATATTCATTTAGCATTGTCTTGTTTCCTGTACACCTTCCATGACATTATAAACCACCAAAACAGTCTCAAGCATGGATCCGGTTTCACTTTTGACTGAACGCTTTCAGGGTCTTTCATTGGAGGTAGCTGATCTCCGTAAGACTCTTTCTCAGTTTCTAGTGACCGGTTCAGCTTACGCTCATGGAGTTTGCTCTGAGCCTAAGATCTCGCTCCCGGATACGTTCTCCGGGGGTAGTGAGAATTTTGTGCGTTTTAGAGAGGCTTGCAAACTCCATTTTCACCTTCTTCCCCATTCCTCTGGTGATGAGGAACGGAGGGTGGGGATTATTATATCGCTGCTCAGGGGTAACGCTTAGTCGTGGGCCTTTTAGCTGCCGGTGGGGGCACGGCCCCTCTGATCAGTGGATTAATTCTTTTTAGCCCTGGGTCAGATATATGATGATCCGGATCGTGTTGCTTTGGCTGAGTCTAGACTACGTCTGTTATGCCAGGGTAAACAATCCGCAGAGATATACTGCTCAGAATTTCGGAGATGGGCAGCTGATACTGGTTGGAATGATGCTGCACTCCGAAGTCAATTTTGCCATGGTCTTTCAGAGGGATTGAAAGATGCATTTGCCTTTCATGAGAGGCCTATCTCCTTGGACTCTGCCATGTCTCAGGCCGTTCGTATTGACAGGCGTCTTAGAGAGAGAGGAGAGATCTCTCCTTCCTTTCATACTCAGTCCCAGGACAGTGCAGCGGTCTCATTCTGTGCGCAGAGGCCTCAGTCGCTGTCAGCCCCTTCTGAGCAGGAGCCCATGCAGCTGGGTTGATTGCCTCTGACAATAGAAGATTCAGCCCGCATGGGAAGGTTTGTTTTTGGAGGTATAAATCATTTGGCAAATGTTTGTCCCTCTAGGAGATTCAGGCAGTTTTCTGGGAGTAATAATGAAACAAAAAGGAAAAAATCTTTTAAAAATGTTCCATCTGTTACTATTGGCAGGGTTGAGGCGGAAATTGAAGGTTTTCCATTTGCTTGTAGTTCCCGTTTTGTCCTGCCTGCCAGGGTGGCGCTAGAGAGCAAGAACATTTTTTGTGAGATTTTTGTGGATAGTGGAGCAGCGGTCAATCTCATTGATAATCACTTTGCGATAACTCATGGTTTCCAGGTATGCACTTTGGGAAAGGATATTCCTGTTTTTGCTATTGATTCCGCTCCACTTTCTCAGAAATCATTAAAGGGCATAGTTCACAATATCCGTTTAATTGTGAGTGATGCTCATGTTGAGGATGTGTCATGTTTCGTCCTTAGCGGATTACCTACTCCTCTTGTGTTGGGGCTACCCTGGCTCACTAAACATAACCCCACCATTGATTGGCAAGCGAGGCAAATAAATGGTTGGAGTGACTTTTGCAGAGAGAATTGCCTCACGACATCTGTTTCTGAGGTTTCTACTAAGACTGTACCACCTTTTCTCTCTGAGTTTTCGGATGTCTTCTCTGAGAGTGGAGTTCAGGATTTGCCCCCGCACAGGGAGTACGATTGCCCTATTAATCTCATCCCAGGCGCCAAGCTGCCTAAATCTCGTTTATACAATCTTTCCCAACCTGAAAGGGTCGCTATGCGTGCTTATATCTCTGAGAGTCTGAGAAAGGGACACATACGACCCTCGAAGTCACCTGTTGCCGCTGGTTTTTTCTTTGTTAAGAAATAAGATGGTTCTTTAAGACCTTGTCTGGATTTCAGGGAGCTGAACAGTATCACTATTCGTGACCCTTAGCCGCTTCCTCTGATCCCGGACCTGTTTAACCAGATTGTTGGGGCTAAAGTCTTTTCCAAATTAGATCTAAGAGGGGCATACAACCTGGTCAGAGTCAGAGAAGGAGACGAATGGAAGACGGCCTTCAATACCCCTGAGGGCCATTTTGAGAATTTGGTTATGCCTTTTGGTTTGATGAATGCTCCAGCCGTCTTTCAGCATTTCGTGAACAGCATTTTTTATCATTTAATGGGAAAATTTGTATTAGTGTATTTGGATGACATTTAGATTTTTTTCTCCTGATTTCAAAACTCATAAGGAACACTTACGTCAGGTCTTGCTCATCCTGCGGGAGAACACATTATATGCGAAACTGGAAAAATGTGTGTTTGCGGTTCCAGAAATTCAATTTCTGGGGTTTCTTCTCTCCGCTTCTGGTTTTCGCATGGACTGGTTTTCGCATGGACCCCGAGAAGGTCCGCGCTGTGCTTGAGTGGGAGCTTCCTGAGAATCAGAAGGCGCTGATGCGTTTTTTGGGCTTTGCCAATTATTACAGGAAGTTTATTTTGAATTATTCCTCTATTGTTAAACCACTCACTGATATGACCAGAAAGGGGGTAGATTTTTCTTCTTGGTCGGTAGAGGCGCGTAAGGCCTTTTCTAATATCAAGGAGAGTTTTGCTTCCGCTCCCATCTTGGTACAACCTGATATTTCCCTACCCTTCATAGTTGAGGTTGATGCTTCTGAGGTGGGTGTGGGTGCGGTCTTGTCTCAGGGTTCCTCTCCTGCCAAATGGCGACTGTGTGCCTTTTTCTCGAAGAAACTCTCCTCCGCAGAGAGAAATTACGATGTGGGAGATAGGGAATTGTTGGCCATCAAGTTGGCTTTTGAGGAATGGCGCTATTGGCTAGAGGGAGCCAGACACCCTATTACCGTGTTTACTGACCATAAAAATCTGGCCTACTAGGAGTCAGCCAAGCGTCTGAACCCGAGACAGGCCAGATGGTCTTTGTTCTTTTCAAGGTTTAATTTTGTTGTCACGTTCCGCCCTGGGGTTAAGAATGTGAAGGCAGATGCCCTGTCACGTTGTTTTCCTGGAGGTGGGAATTTTGAAGACCCGGGTCCCATTTTGGCTGAAGGTGTGGTAGTCTCTGCTCTTTTTCCTTAATTGGAGGCAGAGGTGCAGGCAGCCCAGTCAGAGGCTCCTGATCTTTGTCCTCCTGGGAGGTTGTTTGTGCCTCTCGCTTTAAGACACAAGATTTTTAAGGAACACCACGATACGGTCATTGCTGGGCACCCGGGGGTAAGAGCCACAGTGGATCTCATCGCTCAGAGATTCTGGTGGTCTGCGCTTCGTAAGTCGGTTGAGGGTTTTGTGGCAGCCTGCGAGACTTGCGCTCGTGCCAAAGTCCCTCATTCACGGCCATCAGG